>NW_003852779.1:172370-184139 GCF_000181295.1 Otolemur garnettii
GATATAATTTATTCCTCATCAAAAGAACTTTTGTGGAAAGAAAGTGGTTTTGCACCACCTGCTCCAGGTATTCATGGCTATCCATCACAGCCTGATTTATGGAAAATTGGAGCAGCTTTATATGGATTACATACATGGAAAGGTGTTCATACACATAAATCTGGACATCAGTTTCAGCATACCTTTCATTTCAAATGGCAAGAAGCCCATTTTACTTATGCTTGTGTAAAACTTCCTTATGTTTGGCTAGTTGGAAATATTACCTGGAATAAAGTTACTGGAGAAATACATTGTCCAGGCAAATGTCAGTTGTTCACATGCTTTAATGTATCTATGAGATTTAATTTTTACCAAAATAGAATTTATCTACTCCGAGCCAGAACTGGTGTGTGGCTTCCTGTGAAGATGGCAAGACCATGGGAGGAATCTCCAGCCATTTCCCTCCTAGCGATTCTAGCCCAGAAGCTGACAAAGAGAGTGAAGAGATTCATCGGACTTCTAATAATTTCAGTTCTTGGACTGATAGCTATCACTGCAGAAGCTGCTGCTGCAGGAGTAGCTCTCACAGAGTCTGTGAAAACTGAAAAATTCGTATCTATATAGCATTCTAATGCAGAAAAATTATGGGTTTCGCAAAAGCAGATTGACACTGAAATACATAACCAGTTAGCTGATTTAGAACAAACAGTAATTTTGTTAGGTGACCAATTGTATAGTTTAGAAAAACAAGTCAAATTGAAATGTGATTGGAATGTTTCTTCTTTTTGTGTAACCCCTGTTCTTTATAATGAAACATTATTTCCTTGGAGTAAAGTCAAAAAACATTTACTAAATCATGAGAACTTAACTGCTGATATAATTGAGTTACAACATCAAGTATATAGTACTTTTGAGCAAAAATTAAGACAAATTAATGAAGATGAAATTTTAAAAGGCATATCTGAAGGAATTGCTCAGCTAAATCCAAAAAATAAAATTTATACTTTATTTGGAACTTCTGCCGGTTCTCTGTTCTTGTTTCGCTTAATTGGATTTGTGTTTTATTGGATCATAAAAAAATTTTACAGGTAAAGAAAACAAGTGAGCGAAATGCCGCTGTATTTTTGGCTATGGCAGCAGTTCAAGCCAATAATTAAAAAGGGGGAAATGTAGGGGATAAGATCCTTTTGCTCAAGACATGGCAGTTCGCCTCAATGTGCCCTCTCCAGTTAACTGCTTCCGAGAAGTGCATTCCTTGTGGATCTGAGCATCTGCACTTGCCTACTGATGTGCAAGAATGTAGAGTGACTCTCCCTAGGGGGCGTGGAGAAGTAGCCGAGATGAGCTGGAGGCTGGAAAGACCGGTTTTGAAGCATTGGGTTCTATTCCCTGCCTCCCTCCTTCAATTAACATTATAATGTGTTACCTTACCTTGGGCAAGAGAGGACGGACAGCCAGGCTCCAAAATGTTTTACTCTAAACAAAGTCAATTGTATATGCCTTCCTCAACCTTCACACTAAATTGTAATCTCAAATGGTAGCTTCCTAACGATACTTGACTTCTTTGTATATGTGTTAAATTCTTACTAAATGTTGGAAAGTATATAAGATACTGAGTAAAGTTTATCGGGGCCGCCGACCAGAGCGAGTCCGGTCTCCCTTAAAGATTCATTCCGTTTGCAGTTTTTCCCCTGCGTCATCGAACAGAAGTTCCGAGGAACACAAACACCATCAACACATTTGTTGAAAGGATTTATTTCTCCACTGTCCACTATTGGCACTATTTTTCAACATGGGTCGAAGTTCTAGCCAATGCAATTAGGCAAAAGAAGGATATAAAGGTTATCCAAATGGAAGCACAGGTGGTCAAACTCTTCCTCTTTGCTGATGATATGATCTTACACTTAGAAAACGCTAGAGATCCAACCACAAACTCCTGGAAGTCATCAGGAAATACAGTAATGTCTCAGGGTATAAGATTAATATCCACAAATAAGTAACCTTTGTATATGCTAATAACAGCCAAATTGAGAAGCAAATCAAGGACACATTTCCCTTCACAGTAGTATCAATGAAAATTAAATACTTTGGAATATACCTAACAAAAGATGTGAAAGATCATTGCAAAGAGAATTATGAACCCTAAGAAAAGAAATTGCAGAAGACACTAACAAATGGAAGAATATACCATGCTTTTGCCTGGGAAGAAACAACATTGTCAAAATGTTGATTCTACCTGAAGTAATTTACAGATTCAATGCAACCCCCATTAAAATACCAATATTGTATTTTGAAGAACTGGAAAAAATAGTACTTTGTTTTGTATAGAATCAGAAAAATCCCATATAGCTATTATTAGTAATAAAAACAAAGTTAGAGGCATAACCCTACCAGAATTCAGGCTAAATTACAAGTCCACAGTAATCAAAACAGCATGTTATTGTTACAAAAATAGAGACATAGACATATGGAACAGAATAGAAAACCAGTCTCCACTTGCAATTCAATTTTTGATAAACCAAAAATTTGCTTCTTTGCAAAAATTAGTAATATTGATAGACCTGTGAGATTAATAGACACAGATAATATCTCTAATAATTTCAATCAGAAATTTAAAAAGGTAAATAGCAGTAAATACATAGACATACACAAGTCATCTGACTATTATACTATTATCACTGACTATTACAAAAAATTTTATGCCCAGAAATGTGAAAACATGGAGGAAATAGACCAATTCCTGGAATCACACCACCTTCTTAAACTGTGCCAGAAAGAACTACAAATTTTGACCAGAACGATATCAAGCACCAAAATTGAAATAGTTATTATAAGTCTTCCAAAAAAGAAAATTCCAGGGCTCAGATGGTTTTACTGCAGAATTCTACCAATCATTCAAAGAGGAGCTTGGACCTATATTGCAGAATTTGTTCCGAAACATATAGAAGGAAGGAATCCTCCCTAATACATTCTAGAAGCCAGTGTCATCCTGACACCACAACCAGGAAAGGATCTGGTTTTGTATTTTCATTGTAGAAAGCAATATGAAATTTCTTCAAACAAAATAAAAATATAACTACCATATGACGTGGCTATCTTACTTCTGAGTGTATAACCAAGGAAAATGATATCAATACATAAAAGAGATATACTCAATCTCATGTTCATTGCAGCATTATTCACAATAGAAACCTCAGTGTCCTATTTGCTCATAAAGATGGATTGATGAACTCATAAAGAAATTCTCATATCTCTATCTATACACATAGATACATTAACCTGCACTAATGTATTATTCAGCTTTAGAAAGAAGGATATACTGCTATTAATGACAGCTTAGATGAACCTGGGAGATGTTATGTTAAGTAAAAAATGCCTATCAAGCATGAAAAATACAGTACATTCTCACTTATATGTGCAATATTAGAAATATTTTAAAACCCTCAAATACACACAAATAGAGTACAATAGTTGTTACTAGGAATGAGTGGAGGAAATGGAGAGATGCACATATGTTATAAAGTACAAACTTGCTATTATGTTAGATAAATACATTTGACATTGAATGTACAATAGCATGACTATAGTAATATTGTGCTGTTTATTTAAAAATTTTGTAAAAATAGATTTCAGATGCCCTTACCACACAGATGCTCAAGCATGCACACACATGCACAAACATGCATACACTCACAAAAAGGTCACTATGGAAAGTGATGGATATGCTGCATTGCATACCTGCAATAATCATTCCATAATGTATAGGTACATCAAAACATCATACTTAAATGTATATGATCAAAGAATAAAAGGTAGGGAAAAATCTAACAACAGACAAACCCATCATTTTCTTATTGAGTTTGTAAGGCACGCTACCCAGGAAAGCTCTTAATTGGTCATCTGCAGCCAACTCTATACACCAGTGGTTCTCAATCTTCCTAATGCCATGGCCCTTTAATGCTGTTCCTGTGGGTCACGACCCATAGGTTTAGAACACTGCCATGCACTGTGGGCCAATGGCTGTTGCTCAGGGGATGCAAGTCCTTCATTAGCTGATTAAGTGGAGACTGGAATTTGAACTACCCTCACTGGATGCTCCCATCATTTGAGTGATCCATATTCATACATAATGAAATTTCACATTTTAAAAAATGACAAATGATAGCCTGAGCAAGAATAGAATCAACTAAATCTTATTTATGTACAACAGTATTCTTAGTTTCTAGGCAGCTCAAACCAGTACGTTTCTCAAAATATTTGATTTATATATTTCTGTATTGTGTTTGTGTCCTAGACTGTGTATTCAAATGAGTTCCTTAATACAGATCAACAGGAAAGAAAAAACTGGTCAGACTACAGGGTGTCCCAAAATTCACTCCCAAAGTTGCCATACATGGGGAAAGTAGGAACTTCTAGCTAAATATTCCTTTATTTATAAAATATTTATTACAACATTTTGCAAAGGGATGGCCAACACATGCAGAATATTTTACAAATATTTTTCAAAATTTTGTAAGGAATATTTTGTAAATAAAGGTACATTTAACTGCAATTTCCCATTTTTCATTTGTATGGCAACTTTAAGGGCAGCTTTTGGAACCCTGTATGTTTGCTCTATTAACACTATTTCCTCTACTTTTATTCCCTAATTTGTTATGTACTGTTTTTTCCACCTTTATTTTTATAATTTGTTTTTTACAACAGTAAAGCCACTTATCATAATTTTGTCAGTAAATTCCACCATTAGATCATAATAGCTCACATAATACCTAATCTCCTCATTCACCCACAACAGAGTGAACAATCTAATGTACTCTTTTCCCCTTCTGGTCTTCAACATCAACCCCCTCCCCCACCTCTAGTGACTGCCAGTCAGACTTGCACTCCCAGAATTAATTGCAGCACCTAATTATTGCACAATTAAAACATCATGCCAATGATACTCCCTGTACTGTAATGAATTTACAAATGTTAGTCATGGTAAAAAATTCCTACTTGATTTTGAAAATGATTGCACACATAATTCAGTATGCATGAGACCAATATACAAGAATCACTTTATAAGAATATTTGTATGTCATGCTGAGCAACACTAGAATTTGAAGTGGTAACCATGGGGAGGTTATAAATTAAGTAATATAGTGAAATGTAGTTTCTTTGACCTGCTCCAGAGTTTTTTCTCTACAACAGCTCATGATTCTTAAAAGAGCCTTTGAGTTCCTGCATTTTGTTCTGAATGTGTAAAACAATCTTCAGGTACCCAACAGGGTGTTTTCCCTGCGCATGAATTCATGCTAGATACTTTAGATCTCCGTGTACAATAAGCTTTCTAATATTACAAGACATAATAGCAATAGACCTAATGAGGGGGCTCATTTTCTCTAAATCCTGACTCTAATGAATCCAAGAAGAGATCTGGAGGCACAATGACCCATTAGAGTACTTAGGCATTGTACAATAAACTCTATAAACCCTCAAATCACCAGAAATTTAATAGGCCTATTTCATCATCCATTGGCCCACTTTATTGTGGCACTGCTCAGGGAAGCTCTCTCTAGCCTCCTGCCCTGCCTTATTCTGCCTCTTGAGCACTTGGTACTCTGGCAGAGGTGTAACCATCTGTGCTTTCCGTCTCCCCTTGAAAGTTCTTAATATGCTCCTATGGGCTCAAGAAGAGTTTGGACTTTTGGAGATTATCCATTTTTTTTTTGTATTTTTGGCTAATAATGACATCATATACAGTATTTTTGGCTAATAATGACATCATATACAGGTTTCTACATCCTCATAAAGGAGTTAGTTAAACTTATTTTCAAGGTGATAGTGGTATAGTTAACAAAATTGACCAATTATTGGGCATTATACCAAATCATAACAAATTGCAAGAATGCTTTGAAGGAAAATAGGCCCTTTTTACATACATAAAAATCTAGGAATAAATTTTATTAAAATGGAGAACCTCTGTTTTGAAATTAAGCAATATGCATACACGTATTTTATTTATATGATATATATAAAACATATAAAATATATATGTAATATATATAACTAAATATGTATATGTAACAAATATATATGTAATGTATATAACAACTAACAAAGACTTAGTATCCCAAAGAAAACACAATGGAGATTAGAAAACATTAAGATAAATGGTAACATTCATATTTCTTGGGAAGAAAGGGGTCATTCTATAATTGTTCTCTTTTTCCTGACCTTCCTCCTCGTAAAATTTCACAAAAGGTGCAAGAAGCATATGCTCCTAGCTCTGGATTCATTTTTTACATGACTGTGATTAAAAACACACAAGCCAAGACTTCACCCTTTCTCTCCTCAACCTCAAGGCTGAGCATTATGTGCAGATTCTTAGTGCTTCATCCTCAGCTATCGTCCCACACTTTGGGATACTAGCTGTGGCTCAGAGGCTGCAGGTGTCTCATTGGCTGAGGCTGCACAGACTGAGACTTGTGCTGTTCTTATTGGCAGGGCCCATAATTCATACAAAGTGACAGAACATACAGTTTTTCTTTTGAAAACGAGATTGTAAACTTGAAGAGATAAGAATCAGAGGAATGAGAATAAAAATAGAAGAGGAATTTCAACCTCTTTGAAGTTTGAAATAGTGATTGCGGCTTAGCTATTTCTTTTATGTGTTTCTGACCTCACTGAGAAATGTAAATAATTTTCCTATGTAAGTTGACAAGATTTAATTGGGATTTCATAATTCTTATATCTGCTTTTGTACTTTATCTTTGCCCTATATTACCCCACCTTCCAAAAATAAAATCTCTGGAAAATTCTACTTTATACATATAGAAGATTGAGAATAAGGAAGGTAACTCACTTTATTATGAAAAGAACAATCTGAATGATTTTTTAAAAGAGCGACCTAGTAATACAACTGACAGGAATGACCATGAAGTAAAGGGATTAAATGAAGAATCATTAAATAAAATCATTACTGTCCTTTGGAACAAATTTCACCACAGATTAGAATAGTCTTGACAATGTAAAGTTCATGGTAAAAATACTTCTGCAGGAGGGGAGGGGCTGGGACCTGAGCCTAGAGAGAAGGATATCTTCAGGTCACCTCTGCTGAGTCAAGTTGAGACTCCAAGAAAGCAATCTTCAGGTACAAAATACATCCCGAAGGAAAAGTGTCCATCCCTTCCCCCAAGAAAGTCATGTTTTTCTTTTTGTTTTCTCTTCCTCTGCTCCTATAAGTTTTCTACAGGTGAGCCATGAACTGAGCACCTATTGTCTCACCCCACGTGTGAGAGATATAGGAAGTGGGGTCTACTTCCCTAGAGGCACCCTGATGAGACTCTGAAAACTCTCTTGTCAGGCAGAAAAATTGATCTAATGTCTTCACTGCCATTCTGAAGTCCAACCTTCCCCCCTTGCCTGCAGAGGCAGTGAGAGGAGGCTCAAGAGTAGCGTTCCCCACCCCTGCGGGACCAAGAGCCGTGCCCCTGGCCTGGTGCCCCAAACAGTGACAGCTTGAGCCCAGCTTCCTGGAGCTCCCTGCACCCTGCCCCTGGCCCTGCGGCCTAAGACTGCAACTGCTAGAGCCGTGCTTCCAGGGTGGCACTCCCAGCATCTGTCTCCAGCCCAGCCTGACACAGCTAGAGCCACGCTACCCAGGCTGTGCTTCCTGTGACTGGCCCTGCACCCTCCTAGCCTCTAGGCTGTGCCCTCGCCTGACCAGACTTGTGAGCTGAGCGCTCTCCTTGCTGAAGTCACCAGGTGCCAGGGACTGCCGGAAGTGTGTGCAGCCTCCCCAGCCCTGCTGCTAGATCTGTATGCCTGCACTCCCAGAGCTGCTCCTACAGCCAGAACTCCCTGGCTGCGGCAGTCACCCTGGGAGCTCCTCAGGGGCACTTCCCACAAAGATCCAGCAACAATAGAGCAATCCCACTGGGGTCTAATTTTTGAGAGACACCTCCCCAACTCTGAGGACTCCCAGAGGAAACCAGAACTCACTCTATAGGGATACCAGTGCTGCAGAGTGGCAAGGGCAAAGGCGCAGTGGCTGAGGGAGAAAAGCATTTGCTGACTTGGTGCCCTCAGTATTAAACTGAGTCCAAGTGGAACACTTGCCAGTGGCTCAGTGGCTACTGAGTACCTGAGACAGGCAAGCCTCAGCTCCCCCAGCTGGGCTGGCAGCAGAGGGAAGTGGCCAGGCTGTCAAGGCATTGATCTTCCCTTTACTCTGACAGATGCAAACCCCCAGTACATCTGCTTATTGGAATGAATAGGACCTCATCCCTATTGGTTCATTCACCACTTAACATCAATAGATTTTTGATATCTTAAGTACCAAAAAAATATGATCATTGTATATAATTTTATACTTGGCTAATTTGTTATTCTATTTAACAGATTAATTTAGTAAAATAGTTATGTTTCATTTTATGAGTTGACATTACAGATAAGGCTGGGATTTAATATAGGTGGGCCACAGCCTTTTTTAAAAAATCATTTCTGTCTCTAATTTCTCTCTTTATTAAAGACAAATTATAGCAGAACTAACTTAGTTATCAAAATTAACTGTATTTCCAGTATACTGGGTCTAATTATTTGCATAAAGTGAAGTAAGAATGCTTAATTATTAGTTATTTAGGTTCCTTTTAAAAAAACGGGCTTTGTGGGAGGCGGAGCAAGATGGCGGAGGAGATGCATCCCTGAGTCAACTCTCCTAGTGGTTTCAGGTGAGAGTGGGCTTATTGGATCTCTTCTGCATGGAGTCCTTGCACGGATAAGCAGTTCAGGGCTAGCAGCAAAGAGGTGAATTGCTGGATTGGAAGTGTAGCCCAGAACTACGATGTCAGCCAAAAAAAACTCAGGGCAGCAGCTGAAACGGCACCATCTGCGACCTCTGGCGCCAGGTCCATGGCTTGAGTCCTGTGGTGCTAGGTTCGTGGCTTGCTTCCTGAGAGACAGAAACCAATCCTTCTCCCACAAAAGGCTCCTGTGCCCAATTCGTGGGGTGTTTGCATGTGTCGCGGAGAGTGTGGTGCAGAGTGGATTCCCAGGCAGAATTTGGTGGCCAGAAATGGGAGACATTTGGACTCAGTTTGGGGTGTCAGGGATCCAGGCATTCGGACGAGGGGAAGGGACTTTGCTTAGGAACCAATCCATCCTGTAATTTTGGAAGTCTGTGTGGAGCTGCACCTACACGGCGACCGGCAGGGTGAATCGGTTCCCCTCTTGCAAACACTGAAGAGTCTTTTGAACGTTCTGCTGCAGCGGCAGCAGTTGTGGCCCCTCACCCATAAGAAATAAACTAAATGCTGAGGGCAAAAGGAGCACTCTAGCTCTTTTCCCTCAGACCACACGGATTTGTTTGAGGGGAAATCAGGAGTTGAGTGCAGGGAATCGGTTTCCTTCCTACAAACACTGAAAAATCTTTTGAACATCCCGCCGCGACTGGTGGTGGCAGTGGCAGCAGCAGCGGCTGCGGCCCCTCCCCCACTGAAACATGGACTGAGAAAGGGGCGCTCCAGCCCTTTTCCCTTGGACCACAACGGGTTTCTGTTCGAGGGGAAATTAGGAGTTGAGTGAAAGTCTGGCGAAGTGAGAACTTGTGTCCCAAGTTTGGAGGACAGATAGGAGTGGGCGGCCAGCCAGGAACCAGATGTAATGTAAAACCTCTAAAATGGCATCTCCATAACACCTCCCCCAGAAGCATGGAGAACTCAATTTGATCTGCAGCTAGCCATCCGGCATCTGAAGTTAATCCAAGATGCCCAACACTCTGCGATAACTGTTGTAGGGAGAATCTGGGCATCCTGCCAGCAAAGATCCTCCATATATATATATATTTTTTTTTCCCTTCTATTTTTGGTATTAGCGTAGGGACCACTCACAGCGCCACCTGTTGTCTAGAAAGTATACTGCAGCATAATTATATATATATTTTTAAACTGGAACCCCACCGCATTGAAAAAGGGACTTGTTTGTATATACTCAAAAAAAAGTAATTTTCCTAGTGGTGCCCTCCTTTTCCCTTTTTTTTAATTTTTAATTTTTTACTTGTTATTTTTATTATATATATATTTTGATTCTCTCTCTTCTTGGATTGTTTGCTTTCCTATTTGTTTGCTCTATCATTTTATGACCAACATTTCTATGGTTATCTTTTATTATCACTTTTTTTTTTATTTTTATTTCTCCCTTCTTTCATTTTTGATCTGTTAGTTGACTGGTTTGTCTGTTGCTCTGTTTACTTCTTTGTCTGTTTGTTTACATGTGGCTGAGTGTCTGGGCATTGGTGTGCTTGTATGTCTGGTAGCATTTTAGTCTGTTTATTTGTCTGCCTGGTTTCAATGTATTTTGTACTTTGCTAAATCTTCAGGTTGGCTATATTGCCTAACTAAACTTTTCACATTCAATAAGAATTTGAAGGAATAGTGGATGAGAGCTGACTAGAGCTAGCTTTCAACATAAACGTCAGTCCAGGGAGAGAGACAACTACCAGAAGAACCCAATGAAGCTGAAAGTGGGGAGCTGAACCGAGAGAAGAGACAGATAAACACACATCCTCCCCACCGAGGCAAACCATGACTTCAAGAAAACAAATTCCAGGCTTAGATTGAACTGAAGTGGAATATTCTACAGCTCCCATTGAGTGCCTGAGGCAGATAGGCTTCAACTATCTCTGCTGGCTGGCCACAAAGAGTGGTCACCAAGTGGAGAAGGCATTGACATTACTAGGACTCTGTCAGGCACAAAACCCTGATGAACTCATTGACTTTACCTGGACTCTGGTAGATACAAAACCCTGACTAACTCGCCCATTGGATAGGACTGGGTTACAGAGTCTGGGTGAACAGAAACTGTTGGTGGGGTTAACTGAGAATGAGGTTACCAGAGTCCAGCGGTGAAGGGTGAGTAAGGAGGGGAAAGAGACATCAGCCTCCTTACTCCAAATTGTCTACTGAATAGGCCTTTCTGACTCCTCAGAGCATCAAAGTGAGCCACACTTATACCACCAGTAGACTGCTATTAATTAGTTGCTACAGACCTTGTGATCTTTCCAACCAGGGAGTGGGTACTGACCGGGTCAATAGGTTTGGATCTCTTGATTTGGGCAAATTAACCGGTGGTTGAGGGAGAATCTCTGATGCTCTCGGGTTTTTCTCAGGCCCAAATTGTCCTCAGGTGGAACATTCTCCAGTTGTCACTGAGTGCCTAAGATAGTCAAGCCTCAGTTCCCTTTGCTGGTGGGAGTCAAAGAGCAGTAACTGAGTGGAGCTGGCACTGGCTCTACTTTGATTTTGGCAGACACAGAGCCCTGCCACACTTGCTTATTGGGTAACTAGGTCACAGCCCTCTGGGGTCTCCAGTGACTGAGTGTGAGGAAGGTACAAGGTGGGGTAGGAGGCATCAACCTCCCTAGAATATTTTATTTGTTGTGCAGGTCCCTCTGACCCCACAGAACACCAGAGCCGGTCATACCTGCACTACCAGAAGATCCCTGCTGTACAGTTGCCAGAGACCTCTGGAACTCCCCCACCTGAGAATTGTGTTAACTGTGACACTTGTCTCATATCATTTGAACTGAGCCAATCACCTGAGAACTATCTAAAGTGATACCCTGGGGGTGTGGTTGAGGGAAGGTGTGGTTTTCCTTTCCCAGCCATCGCCAGTAAGGGGAGGGGTGACTTAATCACTCTTCTTTCTCCACAGCTGATCTTAACCCAGAGTAATTGATTTTCTAAGGTAGAACAGATACCAACTGTAAACAAGATAGAGACAAGCAGACCTCTAGGCTCTCAGACCATAGCA
>NW_003852779.1:188504-194693 GCF_000181295.1 Otolemur garnettii
CTAACAAGAGTACAAGTGAACTTTTCTAGAACTAGAATATAAATGTTTTGACATAATGACTAAGCAAATGACATGAAATCTATGTGAACCAGCTTGATGAAAGTATTTCAAATTGTATATGAAAACACTACACTGTACCCCATGTTTGCATTAATGTATACAGCTACCATTTAATAAAAAAAAAAGGGATTCAAAAAAATGGGCTTTGCTGGAACTTTCTATAAGGAATTTTCAGGTTAGAGTTAAGTCTATCATGATCCTAGGTTTCATCTGTGCCATTAGATACCTGTATGCATTGGGTAAATTCCTCTCTTTCTGAGGTCTCCAAGCACATTTCAATTCCTAGACCTTCAGAAAGTGACCTTTATTATTTACCACAGATTAGGAAACATTATTGATGGGTATCTGGCCAAGCACATTTCAATTCTTAGGCCTGTCAGAAAGTAATCTTCATTACTTACCACAGATTAGGAAACATTATTGATGGGTATCTGGCCAGTTTTTCCAAAGGGTTTTTTTATTAGCTTTATAAAGTCAATTTTAATTCCTTAGCACAGTCTGGACACTTCTGGAAATGCAGTTCCAGCCAAAGCCTTGGTAAAATAATCAGTGCTTTCATCATGTCCTATAGGACAAAATAGATTCCTATTGAACTTATGCAAATAACTATATTGTTAGAAACTAAGAATACTTACAAATAGCTTTCAAATTCTGGAGAAATCAAAGAGAGAAAAAATACATGTTTCAAATTCTGCTCATAAGTATATATACATTGCAAATTTCTTCCACATGTGAATGTCGTTAAAGTATTTAATTTCTCCATCATAGATGAAACTCAGTTTAGCTGGATACAGGATCCTGGGTTGAAAGTTATTTTGTTTTAGGAGATTAAAAGTTGATGACCATTCTCTTCTAGACTGAAAGTTTTCAGCAGATAAATCTGCAGTCATTCTAATACTTTTCCCCCTGTAGGTTATGGTTTTCTTGTGTCTAACTGATCCTGCAATTCCTTTATTAGGTATATATCCAGAAGACCAAAAACCACATTACTACAAAGATATTTGTACCAGAATGTTTATTGCAGCCCAATTCATAATTGCCAGGTCATGGAAGAAGCCCAAGTGCCCATCGATCCATGAATGAATCAATAAAGTGTGGTATATGTACACTATGGAATACTATGCAGCCATAAAGAAAGATGAAGACTTTACGTCTTTCATGTTTACATGAATGGAGCTGGAAAATATTCTTCTTAGCAAATTATCACAAGAATGGAAGAAAAAGTATCTACTGCACTCAGCCCTATTATGAAACTAATTTATAGCTTTCATATAAAAGCTATAACTTAAATATAGCCTAAGAATATGGGAGGGGTAAGAGTGAGAGGGGTGGATTGGTGGAGGGAGGGTGATTGGAGGGTTCACCTCTATGGTTTATCTTACAAGGGTACAAGTGAATCTTTCTAAAAGTAGACTATAAACATCTTAACACAATAACTAAGAAAATGACATAAAGTCTATGTTAACCAGTTTGATGAAAATATTTCAAATTGTATATGAAAATACCACACTGTACCCCATGATTGCATCAATGTACACAGTTATCATTTAATTAAAAAAAAAGATTGAAAAAAAGTGTATACATTGCTTAAAAAGCTACAGATAGCTTAAAAGTTAGAAAATAATTTTCTTGACTTTTAGAAAACATAAAATAAAAAGAATCATCAATATTTCATATAAAAAGCCATAACAAATTAACTCAATTTCATGTAATTGATTTCTGTTTTTTTGAAATTAGGTTGACAATACTTATAAATATGTTAATTTTTCAATTAAAGTTTTAAAAGTCTGCTTTTAGTCTAAAGGTACTTAATTTTTAAAGACATCAGGAATTCAAATTCAAGAGAATTTGTTAACCTTTCTTAGTATTTCTTTTTTCTCAAGGAGCAAGATGGTGGCTGAGTAACAGCTTCCTTGCAACTGGGCACAGTGAGACTTGGGAGAGAAGATTCCAGGCATCTCTGGTTGGTGGGATCTGCCCAGAAACATCCCTTTGGGGACACAGGGAGTCAGTGAGAGACTTCTGGACCCCACGAGGAGGATAAAAGCAGTGGAGAACTATCAAATGTTTTGTGTGCTCATTCAGTCTAATCCTGCTGGCAACTTTAAGTACAGCAGCACTGAGATTGCAAAGTGCAAAAGGCCTTAACCTTTGAGCTGTTTTGGCTTTTTTGGACTTGGCACTCAGTTGAACTACCTTGGGAGAATTTGGGCAAAAGTGAGGAGGAATTTAACTATTGTCTAGGGCCCCAGACTGAGCCACTGAGCCACTGAGCCAGACGGAGTTAATAGTGTTTGGCTGTGGGACATGTGGAGCCACTGTGGGAGAACTGCCCTGGCAAGCTAGACCCTCAGGGTCACAGAGCAAGGATCAGGCAGGAGTGAGTAATCTCATGACTGAGGAGTCTAAAGTTGGGGACTGAGACACCTTACAGCCTTGGCCCTCAGGGGCATAGAGTGAGACTGGTTTTTGGCACACTGGGTAAGTGGATAGCCACTTTAGGAGTGATCCCAGCAATAAGTGCTTTTCTGGGAAAGGTTCTGCTTAGCCAAGGTTATCAGTTTAAAATGCCTTTTAAGTAGGCTGAGGAGAGATTTCGGCTCTCCACTCTGCGGGGTTTGAGAAACCAGCAGAGGCCTCCAGCCTCCATGTCATACAGCCATATCAGCATTGTGATTAACACCTCATATGCCAGAAGATCATCTGTTGCCCAGACTATATTCAGCAATATATATACACTGTTTCTTAAAAATGTCAACATTTTCCCTATAGATTTGTCTTTTTTTTCCTTCTTTTCTTTCTTCATTTTTCTAGTTTAAATATAATTTCCCATTGTTGCCTTTTTAAAAATTAGAACTTAATTTTTGCTAGAGTTTCTACCCCTATTACTTGGTTTTCCCCCCAATTTTATCCCATAAAGTTTTCTGATTGCTGGTTTTGGTTTGATTTATAGAATTTTTGTCTTTCTTCTCTACTTGGTGGAGTTGGGGTACTGTGTTCAAACAGCCTAGCAAAGAGCTGCTGACCTCAAGGGAACCACCCAACCCAGCAGCCCCAGAGGTTGGAATTTTTTAAAGCTTAGGTAAAAGTACCCTACTGTATACATATATTGTTCCTGTATCCCTCTTTCTGTGCCTTTCTTCGTTTTGTCAATATTCCCTTTTACCCACCCTCCTCCTTTCTTTTTTTTCTTTTCTTTTCTTTCTTCTTTCTTTTTTCATTCTTGTTCTTCAATCTTCTCATACTTCTGGTCCTATACCATAAGGACTCATCAAAACCCTATTTGAGAGGCATGGTAACTTAAAGAGCAAGGGGAAATGAAAAGAAAATTAGGGCAAGGAAACAGATAAAAAAAATCACCCATGAGAAAGAATAAGCAGAAAAATCCTGGCAACATTAAAAACCAGTCCAGAGCAACCCCCCCCCAAGAAACCATGAGGTAGTTACTATAGAGGATTCCACCTATAAAGAAATGTTAGAAATGTCATAAAGAGAATTGAGAAGACAGTTGATGAAAAAAATGAAGGAAATGATGGAAACAATGAAGGAAATGGCTGATAAAGTGGAAAATAACCAAAAGGAAATCCAAAAACAGAATCAAATAAGAGATGAATGATACAATGAATATAGAAAGTATATAGCAGAGCTGAAGGAACTGAAGCAGTCAATTAGGGAACTTAAAGAAGCAATAGAAAGTATCAACAACAGATTAGACCATGCAGAAGAAAGAATCTCAGAGGTAGAGGACAAAGCTCTTGACATACCTCAGATAGTTAAAGAGGCAGAACAGAAGAGAGAGAAAGTAGAATGTTCACTGACAGAATTATGAGACTTTATGAAGCATTCAAACATATGAGTTATTAGTATCCTAAAAGGGGAAAAAGAATGCCCCAGGGGATTGGAAGCCATACTAGAGAATATTATAAAGGAAAATTTCCCAAATATCACCAAAGATTCTGATACACTCCTTTCAGAGGATATAGGACCCCTATATATTGTGACACATTGTGATGAACCTGTCCAAAATCAAGACAAAAGAAAAGATTCTTCAAGCTTTCAGGAGTAAGTGCCAGTTGACTTACAGGGGCAAATCCATTAGGGTGACTGGATACTACTCTAATATAACTTTCCAACCAAGTAGACAATGGTCATCTACCTTTAATCTACTGAAACAGAACAATTTCCAGTCCAGAATTCTATATCCTGTTAAGCTAAGCTTTAAAATTGATGGAGAAATCAAATAACTTACTAATATACAAACATTGAGAAAATTCGCCACAACAAGACCAACTCTACAGTAAATACTTCAACCTGTTCTACACATTGACCATCTCAATGGATCAACAGCAAAGTAAGAACTCAGAAATTACAGGACAGAACCAAACTTCCATACTGATGCAAAAGATAAAACTAAGCAATGGACTCTCTCAAAATAAGATGAATAGAACACTACCACACTTATCAATTATTTCAATAAATGTGAATGGCTTGAATTCCCCATGGAATAGGCATAGATTGGCTGACTGGATTAAAAAACACAAGCTATCCATTTGCTGTCTGCAGGAAACACACCTGGCTTCAAAAGACAAATTAAAACTTTGAGTTAAGGGTTGGAAGAAAATGTTTCAGGCAAATGGAATTCTGAAGAAAAGAGGAGTTGCAATCTTATTTTCAGATACATGTGGATTTAAAGCAACTAAAGTCAAAAAGACAAAGATGGTCACTTTATATTGGCCAAGGGAAAAATACAAGAGGACATTTCAATTCTGAATATTAATGCATCTAATTTAAATGCTCCCAGATTCTTGAAACAGACCTTAGTCTGAGCAATATGATATCCTATAATACCATAATAACAGGGGAATTTAACATTCCTTTTACAGAGCTGGACAGATCCTCTAAAAAGAAATCAAACAAAGATGTAAGGGACTTAAATGAGACACTAGAACAACTGTGCTTGATAGATGCATATAGAGCACTCTACCCCAAAGATAAAGAATATACCTTCTTCTCATAGCCCCATGGAACATTCTCCAAAGTTGATCATATACTAGGATACAAAACCTCAACAGAATCAAAAGAATTGAAATTTCACCTTGTAACTTCTCAGACCACAAGGCACTAAAGGTGGAACTCCAGCAAAAACGTTCAACCCCACACAAAGGCATGGAAACTAAACAACCTTCTGTTGAATGATAGTTGGGTACAGGAAGAAATAAAAAAGGAAATCATTAACTTTCTTGAACGTAACAACAATGAAGACACAAGCTGCCCACACCTGTGGGATACTGCAAAAGCAGTTTTGAGATGAAAATTTATCACTCTAAATGCCTACATTCAAAAAAGAGAAAGAGAGTGCACCAAGAAACTCACAACCTGTCTTATGGAATTGGAAATAGAAGAACAATCTAAGCCTAAACCAGCAGAAGAAAAGAGATATCCAAAATTAAATCTGAGATTAATAAATTGAAAACAAACAAAAAAAAATCATTCAGAAAATTAATGAAACAAGGAGATGGTTTTTTGAAAAAAATAAGTAAAATGGATAAATCTTTGGCCAGACTAACTAAAAATAAAAAATCAAAATCTCTAGTAATCTCAATCAGAAATGATAAAGGGGAAATAAAACTGATGCACAGAGATACAAGAGATCATCTCTGAATACTACCAGAAACTCTATGCCCAGAAATTTGACAATGTGAAAAAAATGTATCAATATTTGAAATCACATCCTCTCCCTAGACTTAGCCCAGATGAAACAGAGCTCCTGAACAGACCAATCTCAAGCACTGAGATCAAAGAAATGATAAAAAATCTTCCAACAAAAAAATGCCCTGGTCCAGATGGCTTCACACCAGAATTCTATCAAACCTTCAAGGAAAATCTTACTCCTGTACTGCAGAAATTATTCCAAAAGATTGAGGAGGAACGAATATTCCCCATCATATTCTATGAAGCAAACAGCACCCTGATACCAAAACCAGGAAAAGACCCAACTAAAAAGGAGAATTTCAGACCAATTTCACTAATGAATATAGATGCAAAAATTCTCAACAAAATCCTAGCCAATAGATTACAGCTTATCATCAAAAAAGTCATACATCATGATCAAGTAGGTTTCATCCGAGG
>NW_003852779.1:194997-196372 GCF_000181295.1 Otolemur garnettii
TTCCTCTTGGAACTGGAACCAGACAAGGTTGTCCTCTGTCACCATTACTATTCAACATAGTGCTGCAAGTTCTAGCCAATACAATTAGGCAGGACAAGGAAATAAAGGGCATCCAAATGGGAGCAGAGGAGGTCAAACTCTCCCTCTTTGCTGACGATATGATCTTATACTTAGAGAAACACAAAGACTCAACCACAAGACTCCTGGAAGTCATAAAAAATGCAGCAATATCTCAGGATATAAAATGAATGTCCAGAAGTCAGTTGCCTTTGTATACATCAATAACAGCCAAGATGAGAGGCTAATTAAGGCCACAACTCCCTTCACCATAGCTCCAAAGAAAAGGAAATACCTAGGTATATACCTAACAAAGGAGGTGAAGGACCTTCATATGGAAAATTATGAAATCCTAAGAAAGGAAACAATAGAGGATATTAACAAATGGAAGAACATACCATGCTCCTGGCTGGGAATAATCAACTTTGTTAAAATGTCTATACTTCTCAAAGCAATCTACCTATTCAATGCCATCCCTATTAAAATACCAACATCTTACTTTTAAGATTTGGAAAAAATTATTTTGCATTTTTCATGGAACCAGAAAAAAACCCGTATAGCTAAGGCAGTTTTTAGTAATAAAAACAAAGCTGGGGCATCAGCATACCAGATATTAGACTGTACTATTAAAGCCATAGTGATTAAGACAGCATAGTACTGGCACAAACATAGAGACAGACATTTGGAGTCAAATAGAAAACCAAGAAATAAAACTAACATCTCACAACCACCTAATCTTCCATAAACCAAACAAGAACATATCTTGGAGGAAAGACTCCCTATTCAATAAATCGTGCTGGGAGAACTGGATATCCACATGTAAAAGACTGAATCTAAACCCACACTTTTCTTCACTCACAAAAATTGATTCAAGGTGGATAAAGGAGTTAAATTTAAGGCATGAAACAATAAAAGTTCTCAAAGAAAGTATAAGAAAACCACTGGAAGATATTGGCCTTGGGAAAGACTTCATGAGGAAGACTGCCATGGCAATTGCAACAACAACAACAAACTCAAACAAATGGGATTTAATTAAACTGAGAAGCTTCTGTACAGCTATGGAGACAACACCCAAAGGAAATAGACAATCTACAGAATGGGAAAAAATATTTTGAGATATATATATATATATATTTTATTGAATGGTAACTATGTACATTAATGCACTTCTCGGGTACACTGTGGGGTTTTCACATGCAATCCGAAATACTTCCATCAAACTGGTCAACACAGCCTTCATGTCATTTTCTCAGTTATTGTTTTAAAACGTTCACATTCTACTCTTAGAAAGATTCACTTGTACCCCTGTAAGATAAAC
>NW_003852780.1:0-7534 GCF_000181295.1 Otolemur garnettii
TTTTTCAAAAAACCTACTTTTTGATTTGTTGATCTGTTCTATAATCCTTTTGTTTTCAATCTCATTCAATTCTGCTCTTATTTTTGTTATTTCTTTTCTTGTGCTGGATTTGGGGTTGGAATGTTCTTCCTTTTATAGCTGCTTGAGATGTCCCATTAAGTTGTTAACTTCCTCTTTTTCCGTTCTCTTGAGGAAGGCTTGCAGTGCTACAAATTTCCCTCTTAGGACTGCCTTTGCAGTATCACAGAGGTTCTGAGAACTTGTATCTTCATTGTCATTTTGTTCTAAAAATTTGGTAATTTCCTTCTTGATCTCATCTCTGACCCATCTATTATTTAGCCTAAAGTTAGTTAGCTTCCAAGTTTTTGTACGAGTCTGCAGATTCCTGTATTTTCTGAGTTCAACTTTTATTTCATGATGGTCTGAGAAGATGCATGGAATAACTTCTATTCCTTTAAATTTGCTGAGGTTAGATTTGTGTCCTAAGATGTGATCGATTTTGGAGTGTGTCCCATGTACCGATGAGAAAAATATGTATTCAGTTTTCTTAGGATGAAATGTTCTGTAGATGTATGTTAAATCCAGAAATTGACTGGTTAAATTTAAATCAAGATTTCTTTGCTAAGCTTCTTATTGGAGGATCTATCCAACAGTGCCAAAGGAGTGTTGAAATCTCTGACTATGATGGAGCTGTGAGAGATCAAGTTGCTTATACCAGTTAGAGTCTCTTTTATAATCGAGGTGCATTCTGGTTGGGTGCCTAGATACTGATAATTGAGACCTCATCCTATTGAGTTTGTCATTAACAAATGTAAAGTAACCATCATTGTCCTTGCTCCCTTTTGTTGGTTTAAAACCTATTGTATCTGTGAATAAAATTGCAACACCTGCTTTTTTATGCTTTCCATTAGCCTGGAATATAGATGACCATCCCTTCACCCTGAGTCTACATTTGTCTTTTAAGGTAATATGAGATTGTTGTATAGAACAGATTGGTCAGAGTTTCTGTATCCAATCAGTCAATCTGTGCCTCTGTAGGGGACAATTTAAGCCATTCACATTGATTGAAATTATTGATAAGCCTGATAAAATGTTAGGTATTGAATTGTTTGAAAGTCTAGTGGACATTTTTAATCCTTTCTCCACTATAGAAGTTGGAGTTTGATCAATAGTTTCTGAGTTAGTTTACTTTTGTGGTGGAGGATTGCACTGGTCATTATGGAGGATAGGTCTGAGAATATTCTGGAGAGCTGATTTAGTTATGGCAAAATTCTTCAACATATGAATGTCATTAAAGTATTTAATTTCTCCATCATAAATGAAATTCAGTTTAGCTGGTTACAGGATTCTGGGCTGAAAGTTATTTTGTTTTAAGAGATTAAATCTTGATTACCACCCTCTTCTTGCCTGAAAGGTTTTGGCAGAGAGTTCTGCAGTTATTCCAATATTCTTCCCCTTGTAGGTTATGGTTTTCTTACGTCTTGCTGTTTTCAAGATTTTCTCTTTCATATTAACTTTAGTGAAGTTAATTATGATTGTTCTGGGGGATGTCTTATTCCCGTTGAGTCATCCTAGGGTTCTGAAGCTGTCTGTAATCTGAATTTCAGGATTTCTTGGCATATCTGGAAAATTCTCTTTCATAATTTCGTACAGAAGAGCCTCTGTATTTTGTGAAGCAACTTCACTGCCTTCAGGGATTCCTATAAGGTGAATATTAGTTTTCTTCGAATTATTCTGGAGCTCTCTGAGAGAATGATCCATTTTTGCTTTCCATTTGTGATCCTCTTTGGACACTTGGGCATGTTGAGAAACTTTGTCTTCTACATCTGAGATCCTTTCTTCTGCCTCCTGTGCTCTGTTACCAAGAGATTCTACTATATTTTTCAGATCTTTGAGGGCTGCAATCTCTTGCCTTAATGTTTCAATATATTTGGTGGTTTTGTCTTTGAATTCATTGAATTCTTGAGTGAACTTTTGTAATCTTCCTTGAATTTCTATCTTTGACTCTATTCTATTAATCTTATTTGCAATCCATATTCTAAATTTGATTTCTAACATCTCAGCCATTTGTTTATAAAGGGGACCTTCAGTTTCATCTGCCACATCCTTTCTTGGGGGGTGGAGGGTTGACCTACTCTGGTTATTCATATTACCAGCCACATTCTTTCTTGAGGGGTGGTGATCTACTCTGGTTATTCATATTACCAGAGCTTTTTTGCTGATTATGCTGAGTGATTACTTTACCCTGTTTGGCTTTTCCCCTTGAGTTTTGTCAAGGACCCATATGGCCTGAGTGACTGGGGACCTGCTGGTGTGATGTGGGCTAAGTGACTCTGTCTTATTTTCAGCTGGTCTCTGTCCTACCCTAGTGAATCATTTACTCTTGGTTGAAGACTCTGCTGTGGAGAAATACCAGCAATTAAGTCTCCCAATCCCCCACACAACAACTGGGCAAGGAAAATCAAATCTCCCAACCATACACCCAGGGTGCCACTTTCAATAGTCTTTGGGTGATTTGCATGGTTCAAGGGTTCCAAATTGGTTGTCCCAGTCAGCACCAATCTCAGGTGGGAGAATTCAAATGTTTCCAGCAGCTGGATAAGAGGGGTCTGCTATCAGCTCAGATATAGCTTGCTCCAGTGCTCTGTGAGGGCAAAGCAACACACCAAGCAAATGAATTAGTCTCGAAGGTTGGTACCTCTTTCCCCACCTTGGTGTGACACAGTTCACTCTAGCAAGCAACTGCTCCCGGGGTTTACAACTGCCAGAGTCACCAGAAATCTGAGTCTGGCAGGGGGAGATGAGGTCTGTCAACCTTATTATAGGCTGGGGTAGTTCACTCAGTTCCAGCCCCATGCCTAGTTGATGTTCCTCCAGCTAAATTCCTCTTCCAGTCAGATGCTGCTAGAGCTGATAAAAAACTCAGCCCTGGGCAGCAAGCAATTAGAGTTTACACTCAGGTGTCAACTTTAGCCTCTGCCCACCCACTGCCTTTGTTTCAGCTATATTCCCCTGAGGGCTAGGTGTTATTATGGTCAGATAAGCAGTCCCTGTAATTCTGTGAGCTGCGTGTATTCTAGTCCCCATGTTCCACCCAGGTCACTACTTACAGAATTTCCCAAATCCACTCGGCCAGTGGCTGTCACAGGAGAAAAATTTCCAAAACCTCTGGTTGCCCAGAGAGACAATGCATGTCTGTCCAGAATGGCCTCAGGGATGCAAGCACCTCCTGGTGCTGTAGCTGCCACTCTCAGGATACCACTGCTCCTGTGTAGCTCCCTCTCAGCTGACCAAATTCACCTCGCTCCCATGCCATAGAGTCAGCACAGACCAGCCCCAGCCCTTTCCCCCTCCACTCCTCTCAAGGAAATGCCCAAGAATCTGGACTCCATGGGTGACAAACCTCCAGACCTCGGGATGAGAGTGGTGGGGGGAATCTTCAGAGTTCAGAGTTGCAGGTAGGGAATATATACAGTTTTATACCTGGCAGGAGGGTGCCATAGCATGTCAGCAGGGGTAAGAGGTCAGTTTTTAGTGGTCTGTCCCATGGGATAGAGTGGGAGCATGTTTGAACTCTGCTCGCTTATTTGTATGGAATAAACTACAAGCCCTTCTTGTGGGGGGGAAGAGACTCCTGTCCACTTGGTGGTGGATTTTGTACCTTTTGATTCTATTTGGAGGGGTCACAGCTCACCTCAGCGAGGTTGAAGTGAGTTCTTCAATCTTCTCTCTTGGCTCCACTCCAATCCATCAGGTCCCTTGCTAAACTTCTGTCCTTTAGGTCTCCTTCTGGATGGGAGCCTCTGTAAAAGCTGGCTGCAGTCCACCATCTTGTCTCTCTGCCCCCCAACATTAGTATTCTTAAGCATTTATAAGTATGTTCGCCTTCCATCACATAAACCATAGTGTTCCTCAGCACATATTAGTATGTTCAACTTTCTTCACATTAACCATTGTGTTCCTCAGCCCATATTAGTATGTTCAAATTTCTTCACATTAACCACTATGTTCCTCAGTTAAGATTAGTATGTTCAACTTCATTCTCATTAAATATAGTGTTCTTCAGCACACATTACTATGTTCAAGTTTCTTCACATTAACCGTACTGTTCCTCAGAACATATTAGTATGTTCAACATTCTTTACATTCACCATAGTGTTCTGCAGCACCTGCTAGTATGCTCATCTTTCTTCACATTCACCACAGTGTTCCTAGCACAGAGCAGTATGTTTAACTTTCTACACCTTAACCATAGTGTTCCTCAGCATGTATTAATATCTTCCACTTTCCTCAAATTAACCATAGTGTTCTTCATCAGCTATAAGTATGTTTAACTTTCTTCTCATTAAACCTAGTATTCCTCTGCACATGTTAGAATGTTCAATACACATCACATTAATGTTAGTATTCCTCAGCACATATTAGTATGTTCAAATTTCATCACATTAACCATAGTGTTCTTCATCACATATTAGTATATTCAACTTTCTTTACATTAAAGAAAGTATTCTTCAGCATGTTTTGGTATGTTCATCTTCCATCACCGTAACCATAGTTTTCCTCAGCACATATTAGTATGTTCAACTTTCTTTTTATTTTTTATTTTTTATTTATTTTTTTCTTTTTTTTATTGAACGGTAACTATGTACATGAATGCACTTCTGGGGTACGGTGTGGGGTTTTCACATGCAATGTTCAACTTTCTTCACATTAACCATAGTGTTCTTCATCAGATATTAGTATGTTCAACTTCTTCCCATTAACCATATGTTCCTCAGCCCATATTAGTATTTTCAACTTTCTTCATATTAAGCAGTGTTTCTATGCACATATTACTATGTTCACCTTTCATCACATTATCCATAGTGTTTCTGAGCACATATTAGTATGTACAAAATTCTTCCCATTAACCATAGTGTTCCTCAGTACATATTATTATGTTCAACTTTCTTCACATTAACCACTGTATTCCTGAGCACATATTTGAAAGTTCAACTTTCATCACATTAACCATAGTGTCCCTCAGCACATATTAGTATTTTCAGATTTCATCACATTAACCATAGGGTTCTTCAGCACGTATTGGTATATTCAACTTTCTTCACATTAACTATAGTGTTCCTCAACACATATTAGTATGTTCAATTTTCTTCACATTAACCATAGTGTTCTTCATCAGATATTAGTATGTTTAAGTTTCTTCTCATTAAACCTAGTATTCCTCCTCACATATTAATGTTCAACATACATCACATTCCCATTAGTATTCCTCAGCACATATTAGTATATTCAACTTTCTTCACATGAACTGTCATATTCCTCAGCACATATTAATATGTTCCTCAACATGTACTAGTACGTTCACGTTTCTTCACGTTAACTATAGTATTCCTCAGCACATATTAGTATGTTCAAATTTCTTCACATTAACCATAATATTCCTTGGCACATGTTAGTATGTTCAAGTTTCTTTCCATTAATCTTATGTACGTCAGCAAATGTTAATATGTTTAACGTTCATCACATGAACCATATATTCCTGAGCACATGACATGAACCATAGTATTCCTCAGCACATATTATTATGTTAAACTTTCTTCACATTAACCATAGTGTTCTTCAGCACATATTAGTATGTTCCATTTTCTTCACAGTACCCATAGTTTTCCTCAGCACTATCACATTAACTATAGTATTCTTCAGCTCCTATTTGTATGTTCAACTTTCTTGAGAATAAGCATAGCATTTTTCAGCATATATTAGTATGTTCAAATTTTATCACATTAACCATAGTATTCCTCAGCACATACTAGTATGTTCAACTTTCTTCACATTAAGCATAGTTTTCCTCAGCACATAATAGATTATTGAGCTTTCTTCACATTAACCATAGTCTTCCTTAGCACATACTAGTATATTCATCTTTCTTCAAACTAACCATTGTTTTTCTCAGCACATCACATTAACATATTCTTCATTGGCACATATAATTATGTTCAACATTCTTCACATTAACCATAGTGTTTCTCAGCACATATTATGTTCAACTTTAATCACATTAACCATATATTCCTCATCACGTTTGCCATAGTATTCTGCAGCACATAATAGTATGTTCAGATTTCTTCACTTTAACCATAGTATTCCACAGCACATGTTAGTATGTTCAACTTTCATTACATTATAGTATTCCTCAGCACATCACATTAACCATAGTATTCTTCAGCACCAATTAGTATGTTCAACTTTCTTCAAATTAACCGTAGTGTTTTCCCACACATATTAGTGTTTGCTGTTTTCACTTTAACCATAGTGTTTCTCTGCATATATTAGTATGTTCAACTTTCTTCACATTAACCATAGTATTCATCAGCACATCTCATCAATATTGGTATGTTCAACTTTCTTCGCATTCACCATAGTATTCCTCAGCACACATTAGTATGTTCAATTTTCTTCACATTAACCATACTGTTCCTCACTACATATTAGTATGTTCAACTTTCTTCACATAAACCACAGTGTTACTCAGCACATATACATGTATTCTCTTCATTTTGTTCACACGGAATATAGTCAAGAACCTATGCAATAGAGTCAGGATCAAAAGCCAAGTTCTGTCAACTCTGAGCTGTGAGACTTAAATATTTATCTCTTGATGTATAAAATAGTAATGGAAATATCTCAGTAATGTTGTAAGAATGAAATCATGCACATGAAATAGTCATCTGACCACCTGGCATAGATTATGTGTACAGTGACTTGAAATTGATAATAATATTGATGAAGAAGGTGATGACTTCTACACAAACAGGGAAAATTACCTCTTATCACATTTTCAACCCATTTCATAGATAAAAAATATATAAGGAATAAGACTATTTTCCTGAAATTTCTAAAAAGAAACCCAAGAAATTGTATATATATTTCAAGAATCAGCAGTTTGAGATTTTAATGAATTTTATTATAAAAATACAATCTCTTCCGGTTTACAAAAGAGGACAGAGATTCCTGTTTAAGAGGCGGAACCCAAGAGCTTATAGCCTGGCATGGTCTTACACTGGCCCCTTTCACACCTTGAGGAATTTAGCATATAGTCATCAGTTCTCTAGATTGTCCAAAGTGCAATTCAATATGAATCTCCATTAAATTCCAACCATTGTGCTGTGCAATATTGTATCTAATGGAATAGGGATGTTATCTAGTTTTATAGATTTATGCCTTTCCTTATCCCTCTATAAGAATATTCCTCTCCACCCCACTCCCCCACCCAACACCAAATCATGCTAGTCATCCCTCCACACATAGCATGTTTGGGCCGCAAGACAAACAGACTTCATTAGGCTTCTAATACCCATCTAGAAGACAAAAAAAAAAAATTGCCATAACCTATTAAATGTCATCATTTTGTAGCTCAGGTAGCAAGCACTGCATATTTCAGTATACACCAGCTCAAAGGGTTTGTCACTTAATAGAAAATAGATGACTCCTGATATCAGCTCAAAACATGCATGTGAAATTGATTGTTTGTATA
>NW_003852780.1:11262-22113 GCF_000181295.1 Otolemur garnettii
TAGGTTAGACTTATGGCCTGAGATGTGATCAATTTTGGAGTATGTTCCATGGACTGATGAGAAAAATGTGTATTCAAGTGTTTTTGGATGAAATGATCTGTAGATGTCTGTTAGGTCCAAAAGATGAATAGTTAAATTTATATCTAAAATGTCCTTGCTAAGCTTCTTATTGGAGGCTAGATCCACACTGCCAAAGGAGTGTTAAAATCTCCAACTATGATAGAGCTGGGAGAGATCAAGTAGCTCATGCCTGTTAGAGTAGCTCTTGTAAATTTAGTTGCATTCTGGTTGGGTGAATAGATACTGATAGTTGAAATCTCATCATCCTGGGTATTACCCTAGACAAATATAAAATGGCCATCCTTATCTTTGCTTATTTTTGTTGGTTTAAACCCTAACGTATCTGCAAATAAAACTGTAACACCTGCTTTTTTCTGATTTCCATTTACCTGGAATATAGATGACCATCCCTTCACCATGAATCTGTATTTATCTTTTAAAGTAATATGTGATTCTTGGATACAAGAGATATCTGGTCTGAGTTTCTGTATCCCATCAGCCATTTTGTGCCTCTTTAAGGAGCAGTTTATGCTGTTCACATTGATTGAAATTACTGATAGACCTGGTGAGATTTTGGTCCTTGAGTTGCTTGAAAGTCCATTAGACATTTTTAATCTTTTTGCCACTGTGGAAGTTGGAATTTGATCAAAAGTTTCTGGGTGAGTTTACTTTTGTAGTGGGGGATTGCAATGGTCATTATGGAGGATAGGTTTGAAAATTTCCTGCAGAGCTGGTTTGGTTATGGCAAATTTCTTCAACATGTGGATGTCATTAAAGTATTTAATTTCTCCATCATAGAAGAAACTCAGTTTAGCTGAATAGAGGATCCTGGGATGGAAGTTGTTTTGTTTTAGGAGATTAAAATTTGCTGACCATCCTCTTTTAGCCTGAAAGATTTCAGCAGGAAGATCTGCAGTCATTTTAATACTCTTTCCTTTGTAGGTTATGATTTTTTGCATCTAACTTCTTTCAGAATTTTCTCTTTCATATTAACTTTAGTGAAGTTAATTATTATGAGCCTGGAGGATGTCTTGTTTGGGTTGAGTCATGCTGGGGTTCTGAAACTGTCTGCTATCTGAGTTTCAGAATTTCTTGGCATGTCTGGAAAGTTCTCTTTCATAATTTCATGAAAAAGAGCCTCTGTGTTTTGTGAGGCAGCTTAGTTTCAGGGATTTCTATAAGGAGAATTTTAGTTTTCTTATTAGTTTATTTGTTATTAGTTATTAGAATATTAGTTCTAATTAGTTCTGTGCTGAGGAATATGACGGTTAATGTGAAGTAAGTTGACTGTAGTACTATTGGGGTGAGGAATACTATGATTGATTTGATGTGCTGAGGAAAACTCTGGTTAATGTCATGAAAGTTCAACATACTATTATGTGCAGAGAAACAGTATTGTTAATGTGAATAAATGTGAACATATGAAAATGTGCTGAGGATTACTATGCTTAATGTGACATACTGAGAAATACTATGTCTCATGAGATGAAAGTTGTCAATATTAATATGTACTGAGGAACACTATGGTAAATGTGAATGAAGGTGAAAATACTACCACTAGCTGAGGAACACAGAAGTTAATGTGAAAAATTTGAACATACAAGTATGGGCTGAAGAACACTATGCTTAATGTGAATAAAGATGAACTTACTAATATGTGTTGAGGAACACTAAGGTTAAAGTGAAAAAAATTGAACATACTAATATGGAAAGAACAAAACTATGATTAATGTGATAAACTGAGGAGCACTATTGATAATATGATGAATGTTGAAAACAGTAGTATGTGCTATTGTTAATGGGAAGAATGGTGAACATACTAATATATGCTGGGGAATATTATGGTTAATGTGAAGTTAGAAATGCTAATACGTGCTGAGGAACTCTGGGGTTAATAAGAATGTTGAACATACTAATATCTGCTGAGGAACAGGACAGTTAATGTGAAAAAGTTTCAACATACTCATTTGGGCTGAGAAAAACTATGATTAATGGGGTGGAAGATGAACATGCTAATATGTGCTAAGGAATATGATGGCTAATGTGAAGAAAGTTTAATATACCAACAGACGGTGAAGAATAGTAAGGTTAATGTGATGTATGTTGAACATCCTAATGTGTGTTGAGGAATACTAATGTTCATGGGATGTGTGTTGAACATTCTAATATGTGTGGAGGAATACTAGGTTTAATGAGAAGAAAGTTAACCATTCTAATAACTGATGAAGAACACTATGGTTAAATTGAGGCAAGCTGAATTAAGACGTACTGAGGAACACTACGGTTAAGGAGTTGAAAGTTGAACATACTACTCTGTGCTGAGGAACACTATGGTGAATGTGATGAAAATTGAACTTAGTAACATGTGCTCAGCAACACTGTGGTGAATGTGAAGAAAGGTGAGTTAATATGAAGAAAGTTGCACATAAGAATATATGCTGCAGAACGTGTTGAAGAACAATATGGTTACTGTGATAGAAGATGAACATACCAATACATGCTGAGGAATATGACGGTTATTGTGAAGAAATTTGAATATACTGACATGTGCTGAGGAATACTACGGTTAATGGGAAGAAAGTATAACATACGAATACTTGCTGTGCAACACTATGGTTCATGGGAAGAAATGTGAACATACTAATGTGGGCTGAGGAACATGATAGTAAATGTGATGTTGAACATACTAAAATGTGCTGATGAATACTATGGTGAATGTGGAGAAAGTTGACCATACGCATATGTGGTGAGGAACACTGTGGGTAATGTCATGGAAGATGAACCTACTAATATATGCTGAGGAATATGACAGTTAATGCGAAGTAAGTTGACTGTCGTACTATGGGGTGAGGAATACTATGGTTACTGTGATGCACTGAGAAACACTCTGGTTAATGTCATGAAATTTCAACATACTACTATGTGCAGAGAAAGAGTATTGTTAATGTGAAAAAATGTGAAAATATGAATATGGCTGAGGAATACTATGCTTAATGTGACTGAAGGAAGTTGAACATACTACTGAGGAACACAATGGTTACAGTGAAGAATTTGAACATACAAGAGCTGAGAAACACTGTGGTTAATGTGAATTAAGCTGAACTTACTAAAACATGCTAAGGAAGGCTATGGTTAAAGTGAAAAATTTTGAATGTACTAATCGGGACTGAAGAATACTATGGCAAATGTGATGTGCTGAAGAACACGCTTGTTAATGTGATGAATGTTGAACACATTAGTATATGCTTGGGAACACTATTGTTTATGTGAAGAATGGTGAAAATACTAATATGGGCTACACTATAGTTAATGGGAAGTAAGTTGGAAATACTAATATGTGCTGAGGAACTCTGTGGTAAATGTGAAGAATGTTAAACATACCTGCTGAGGCACAGTAAAGTTAATGTGAGAAAGTTTGAACATACAAATTTGGGCTGAGAAAAACTGTGATTAATGGGATGGAAAATGAACATGCTAGTATGTGCAGAGGAATATTTGGTTTAATGAGAAGAAAGTTAACCATTCTAATAACTGATGAAGAACGCTATGGTTAATTTGAGGAGAGTTGAAGAGATAAATATGTACTGAAGAACACTATGGATAAGGAGTAGAACATTGAATATACTGCTCTCTGCTGAGGAAGACTATGGTGAATGTGATGAAAGTTGTAGTTAGTAATATGTGCTTAGCAACACTGTGGTGAATGTGAAGAAAAGTGAGTTAATATGAAGAAAGTTGCACATAAGAATATATGCTGCAGAACATGTGCTGAAGAACACTATGATTACTGTGATGGAAGATGAACATATGAATACGTGTTGAGGAATACAATGGTTAAAATGAAGACAGATAAATATACTGACATGCACTGATGAATACTATGGTTAACGGAAAGAAAGTATAACATACTAATATATAATACCAATATTGCTGTGCAACACTATGGTTCATGGGAAGAAATGTGAGCATACTAATGTGGACTGATGAGGAGCACGAAAGTAAATGTGATGGATGTTGAACATACTAATATGAGCTGAGGAAGGCTATGGTGAATGTGGAGAAAGTTGACCAAACTCATATGTAACACTATGGTTAATGTGGAGGAAGTTGAACATACCAATATGCACTGAGGAAGCATATGGGCAATTTTGTTGAACATGAACATACTAATATGTGCTGAGGAATACGACGGTTAATGTGAAGTAAGTTGATTGTAGTACTATGGGGTGAGGAATACTATGATTAATGTGATGTTCTAAGAAACACTCTGGTTAATGTCATGAAAGTTCAACATACTACTATGTGCAGAGAAACAGTTTTGTTAATGTGAATAAATGTCAACATAGGAATATGTGCTGAGGAATACTATGCTTAATGTGATGTACTGAGGAACACTATGACTGAAGGAAGTTGAACATACCACTACTAAATGAGGAATACAGTGCTTAAAGTGAAGAATTTGAACATACTATGGGCTGAGGAACACTATGGTTAATGTGAATAAAGATAAACTTATTAACACATGCTGAGGAACGCTATGGTTAAAGTGAAAAATTTTGAACATACTAATGTGGACTGAACAATACTATGGCAAAGGTGATGTGCTGTGGAGTACTCTTCTTCATGTGATGAATGTGGAACACATTAGTACGTGCTTAGAAATAATGTTGTTTATGAGGAAAATGGGGAAAAAACTCATATGGGCTACTATGGTTAATGTGAAGTAAGTTTGAAATACTCATATGTGCTGAGGAACTCTGTGGTTAATGTGAAAAATGTTGAACATACTAATATCTGCTGAAGAACAGGATGGCTCATGTGGAAAATTTTGAACATACTAATTTGTGCTGAGAAAAACTATGACTAATGGAATGGGAGATGAGCATGCTAATATGTGCTGAGGAATATGACGGTTAATGTGAAGTTGAATATACCAACAGGGGGTGAGGAATAGTAAGGTTAATGTGATATATGTTGAACATACTAATGTGTGTTGAGTAATACCAACGTTCATGGGATGTGTGCTGAACACTCTAATGTGTGCGGAGGAATCCTTTGTATAATGCTAAGAAAGTTTACCATTCTGATATCTGATGAATGACACTACGGTGAATTTGAGAAAAGTTGAAGATATTAATACATGCTGAGGAACACTATGGATAAGGTGTCAAAAGTTGAACATACTATCCTGTGCTGAAGAACACTAATGTGAATGTGATGAAAGTTGGACTTAGTAACGTGCTCAGCAACACTGTGGTGAATGTGAAGAAAGGTGAGCAAACCAGTAGCTGCTGCAGGACACTATGGTGTATGGTGAATGGGAAGAAAGTTCAACATACTAATATGTATAGGCTGAGAGTCACTGTAGTTAATATGAAGAAAGTTGAACATTTGAATATATGCTGCAGAACATGTGCTGAAGAACAATATGCTTACTATGATGGAAGATGACATACCCATATGTTCTGAGGAATACAAAGGTTAATGGGAAGAAAGTATAACATACTATTTGCTTTGCAACTGTATGGTTCGTGGGAAGAAATGAGAACATACTAATGTGGGCTGAGGAACATGATAGTAAATGTCATGGAGGTTGAACATACTATGTGCTGAGGAATACTATGGTGAATGTAGAGAAAGTTGATGATACTTATATGTGGTGAGGAGCACTATGGTTAATGTGGAGGAAGTTGAACATACAAATATGCACTGAGGAACACTATGGGTAATTTCGTGGAACATGATCATACTAATATGTGCATAGGAATATGATGGTTAATGCAAAGTAAGTTGACTATAGTACTATGGGGTGAGGAATACTATGATTAATGTGACATGCTGAGACACACTCTGGTTAATCTCATGAAAGTTCAACAGCCTACTATGTGCACAGAAACAGGATTGTTAATGTGTAAATGGGAATATGGGAATATGTGCTGAGGAATACTATGCTTAATGTGATGTACTGAGGAACAGTATGACTGAAGAAAGTTGAACATACTACTACTAGCAGAGGAACACAGTGCTGAAAGTGAAGAATTTGAACATACAAGTATGGGCTGAGGAACACTATGGTTAAAATGAATAAAGATAAACTTACTTATACATGCTGAGGAACACTATGGTAAAAGTGAAAAATTTTGAACATACTAATGTGGACTGAAGACTACTATGACAAACGTGATATGCTGAGGAGCACACTTGTTAATGTGATGAATGTTGAACACATGACTGTGTGTTTGGAAACACTATTGTTTATATCAAGAAGGGGGAACTTACTCATATGGGCCATACTGTGGTTAATGTGAAGTAAGTTGGAAATAGTCATATGTGCTGAGGAACTCTGGTTAATGTGAAGAATGTTTAACATACTAATATCTCCTGAGGAACAGGACGGCTCATGTGAAAAGTTTGAACATCCTAATTTGGGCTGAAAAAACTATGCTAAATGGGATGGAAGATGAACATGCCAATATGTGCTGAGGAAGATGATGGTTAATGTGAAGAAAGTTGAATATACCAACAGGTTGTGAAGAATACTAAGGCTAATGTGATATATGTTGAACATCCTAATATGTGCTGAGGAATACTAATGTTCCTAGGATGTGTCCTGAACATTCCAATAATGTGCAGGGGAATACCTGGTTTAATGAGAAGGAAGTTTACCATTCTGATATCTGATGAAGAACACTATGGTGAATTTGAGAAAGTTGAAGATATTAATAAGTGCTGTGGAACACTATGGATAAGGAGTAGAAACTTGAACATACTACCCTGTGCTGAAGAACACTATGTTGAATGTGATGAAACTTAGTAACTTGTGCTCAGCAACACTGTGGTGAATGTGAAGAAAAGTGAGCATACTGGTAGGGTGCTGTGGCACACTATGGTGAATGGGAGGAAAGTTGAACATACTGATATGTATGTGCTCAGCAACAGTGTGGTTAATATGAAGAATGTTGAACATATGTTGAAGAACATTTCCAGATATGCCAAGAGATCCTGAAATTCAGATAGCAGACGGCTTCAGAATCCCAGCATGACTCAACCCAAATAAGACATTCCCCAGACACATCATAATTAACTTCACTAAAGTGAATATGAAAGAGAAAATATTGAAAGCAGCAAGACATAAGAAAACCATAACCTACAAGGGGAAGAACATTAGAATGACTGTAGAGCTCCCTGCCGAAACATTTCAGGCCAGAAAAGGGTGGTCATCAATATTTAATCTCCTAAAACAAAATAACTTTCAGTCCAGAATCCTGTAACCAGCTAAACTGAGTTTCATTTATGATGGAGAAATTAAATACTTTACAGACATTCACACGCTGAAGAAAGTTGCCATAACTAAACCAACTCTCCAGGATATTCTCAGATCCATTCTCCATAATGACCAGTGCAATCCTCCACTACAAAAGTAAACTCATTCAGAAACTATTGATCAAATTCCAACTTCCACAGTGGCAAAAGGATTAAAAATGTCCACTGGATTTTCGAACAATTCGATACTTAACATTTTATCAGGCTTATCAATAATTTCAATCAATGTAAATGGCTTGAATTGTCCCCTAAAGAGGCACAGATTGGCTGATTGGATACAGACACTCAGACCAGACATCTGTTCTATACAACAATCTCATCTTACTTTAAAAGATAAATATAGACTCAGAGTGAAGGGATAGTCATCTATATTCCAGGCTAATGGAAAGCAGAAAAAAGCAGGTGTTGCAATTTTATTTGCAGATAAAATAGGTTTTAAACCAACAAAAGTAAGCAAGGATAAAAATGGCCATTTTATATTTGTTAAGGGCAATACTCAGTATGATATCTCAATTATCAGTATCTATGCACCCAACCAGAATGCACCTCAATTCATAAAAGAGACTCTAACTGGCATGAGCAACTTGATTTCCCCCAGCTCCATCATAGTCGGAGATTTTAACACTCCTTTAGCAGTGGTGGATAGATCCTCCAATAAGAAGCTTAGCAAAGAAATTTTAAATTTAAATTTAACTATTCAACTTTTGGATTTAACAGACATCTACATAACATTTCATCCTAACAAAATTAAATACACATTTTTCTCATCAGTCCATGAAACATACTCCAAAATCAATCACATCTTAGGTCATAAGTCTAACTTCACCAAATTTAAAAGAATAGAAATTATTCCATACATCTTCTCAGACCATCATGGAATAAAAGTTGAACTCAGTGACAAGAATCTGTAGACTCAGACAAAAACATGGAAGATAAATAACCTTATGCTGAATGATAGATGGGACAGAGATGAGATCAAGAAGAAAATTACCAAATTTTTAGAACAAAATGATAATAAAGACACAAGTTATCAGAATCTCTGGGATACTGCAAAGGCCGTCCTAAGAGGGAAATTTGTAGCACTGCAAGCCTTCCTCAAGAGAACAGAAAGAGAGGAAGTTAACAACTTAATAGGACATCTCAAGCAATTAGACAAAGAAGAAAATTCCAATCCCAAATCCAACAGAAGAAAAGAAATAACCAAAGTTAGAGAATTTAATGAAATTGAAAACAAAAGGATTATACAATAGATCAATAAATCAAGAAGTTGGCTTTTTGAAAAGGTCAATAAAATAGATGAACCTTTGGCCAAAATAACCAAGAAAAAGTGAGCAAAATCTCTAATCTTATCAATCAGAAATGGTAAAGATGAAATAACAATAGACTCCTTAGAAATTAAAAAAAACCTTAATGAATATTATAAGAAACTTTATTCCCAGTAGTATGAAAATCTGGAGGAAACTGACCAATCCTTGGAAGCCTGTCACCTCCCCAAACTTAGCCAGAATGAAGTGGAAATGTTGAACAGGCCTATATCAAGTTCTGAAATAGCATCAACTGTACAAAATCTCCCTAAAAAGAAAAACCCAGGACCAGATGGCTTCACATCAGAATTCTACCAAACCTTTAAAGAGGAACTAGTACCTATATTACACAACCTTTTCCAAATATTGAGAAAGATGGAATACTACCCAACACATTCTATGAAGCAAACATCACCTTGATTCCCAAACCAGGAAAAGACCCAACAAGAAGAAAAAATTATAGACCACTAATGAATATTGATGTGAAAATATTCAACAAGATCCTAACCAACAGAATCCAGCAACACATCAAGTAAATTATACACCATGACCAAATGGGTTTTATCCCAAGATCTCAAGGATGATTCAACATATGTAAATCTATAAATACAATTTATCACATAAACAAATTAAAAAACAAAGACCGTATGATTTTCTCAATTGATGCAGAAAAAGCTTTTGATAATATCCAGCATCCCTTCATGATCAGAACACTTAAGGAATTGGTATAGAGGGAACATTTCTTAAACTGATTGAGGCCATCTATAGCAAACCCATTGCCAATATTGTATTGAATGGAGTTATATTGAAATCACTTTCACTCAGATCAGGAATGAGGCAATGTTGCCCATTGTCTCCACTGCTCTTGGACATTGTAACGGAAGTTTTAACCATTGCAATTAGGGAAGAAAAGGCATTCAAGGTTATCCATATAGGGTCAGAAGAGATTAAACTTTCACATTTCACAGACGATATTATTGTATATCTGGAAAACACCAGGGATTCTACTACAAAACTCTTAGAAGTGACCAAGGAATACAGGAGCATCTCAGGTTACAAAATCAACACTCATAAATTGGTAGCTTTTTATATATACCAACAGTAGCCAAGCAGAAAAAACAGTCAAGGACTCTATTCTGTTCACAGTAGCACCAAAGAAGATGAAATATTTGGGAATTTACCTAACAAAGGATGTGAAAAATCTCTATAAAGAGAACTATGAAACTCTAAGAAAAGAAAAAGCTGAAAATGTTAAGAAATGGAAAAATATACCATGCTCATGGTTGGAAAGAATCAACATTGTTAAAATGTCCATACTACCCAAAGCAATATATAATTTTAATGCAATCCCTATTAAAGTTCCACTGTCATACTTTAAAGATTTTGAAAAAATAATACTTCATTTTATATGGAATCAGAAGGAAGTTTGAATAGCCAAGACATTACTCAGAAATAAAAACAAAGCAGGAGGAATCATGCTACCAGACCTCAGACTATACTGTAAATCAATAGTGATCAAAACGGCATGGTACTGGCACAAAAACAGAGAAGTATATGTCTTGAACAGAATAGAGAGCCAAGAGATAAACCCAGCTACTTACTGTTACCTGATCTTTGACAAGCCAATTAAAAACATTCAGTCAGGAAGATTCCCTATTTAACAAATGGTGCTGGGGGAATTGGCTGGCAACCTGTAGAAGACTGAATCTGGACCCACACTTTTCACCATTAACTAAGATAGACTGTCATTAGATTAAAGATTTAAACTTAAGACATGAAACTATAAAAATACTAGAAGACAGTGTAGGGAAAACACTTGAAGAAATTGGTGTGGGTGAAAATTTTATGAGGACCCCTTGGGCAATTGAAGTGACATCAAAAATACACTATTGGGACCTGATCAAACTAAAAAGCTTCTGCACAGCCAAGAACACTGTAACTAAAGCAAGTAGATAGCCCTCAGAATGGGAGAAGATATTTGTATGTTAGGTCTCTGATAAAGGTTTAATAACCAGAATCCATAGAGAACTCAAACATATTAGCAAGAAAAGAACAAGTGATCCCATCTCAGGGTGGGCAAGGGACTTGAAAAGAAATTTCTCTAAAGAAGATAGGTGTATGGCCTACAGATATATGAAAAAATGCTCAGCATCCTTAATCAGAG
>NW_003852780.1:22862-24678 GCF_000181295.1 Otolemur garnettii
ATATTAGCCAGAGTGTTTCTCAGCACATCACGTTAACCATAGTATTCCTCACCCTATATTACTACAGTCAACTTACTTTGCCTTAACCGTCATATTCCTCAGCACATATTTGTATGTTCAACTTCCTCCACATTAACTATAGTGTTCCTCACCACATATGAGCATGGTCAACTTTCTCCACATTAATCATAGTATTCCTCAGCACATATTAGTATGTTTAGCATCTATCATATTTACTATCGTGTTCCTCAGCCCACATTAGTATGTTCACTTTTCTTCCCTTGAACCATAGTGATCCTCAGCAAATATTACTACTTATACTTTCTTCACATTAACCATAGTATTCCTCAGCACATATTGGTATGTTCATCTTCCATCACAGTAACCACAGTGTTCCTCAGCACATATTGGTATTGGTATGTTCATCTTCCATCACAGTAACCACAGTGTTCCCCTCACATATTGGTATTGGTATGTTCATCTTCCATCACTGTAACCGTATTATTTTTCAGCACGTTTTTCAGCACATATTCTTATGTTCAAATTTCTTCATATTAACCACAGTGTTCCTGAGCACATACATATTAGTATGTTCAACTTTCTTCCCATTCACCATAGCGTTCCACAGCACATACTAGAATGCTCAACTTTCTTCACATTAACCACAGTGTTGCTGATCACATATGACTAAGTTCAGCTTTCATCACATTCACCATAGTGTTCCTCAGCACATAGTAGTGTGTTGAACTTTCTACACCTTAACAGTAGTGTTCCTCAGCACGTATTAATATCTTCATCTTTCCTCATATTAACCATAGTGCTCTTCATCAGATATTAGAATGTTTAACTTTCTTCTCATCAAACCTAGTATTCCTCCACACATATTAGAATGTTCAACATACATCACATTAACATTAGTATTCCTCAACACACATTAGGAAGTTCAAGGATGTACATCACTTTAACCTTACTATTCTACAATGCGTATTAGTATATTCAACTTTCTTAACATTAACCATCGTATTCCTCAGCACATATTAGTATTTTCATCTTCCATCACGTTAACCATACTGTTCTTCAGCACATCACATTAATCATAGTTTTTCTCAGCCCAAATTAGTATGTTCAAACTCTTGCACATTAACCGTACTGTTCCTAAGCACATATTAGTATGTTCAACATTATTCACACTAACCACAGGTTTCCTTAGCACATATTAGTGTTTCCAACTTACTTCATATTACCCCTAGTATTCCTCAGCACATATTAGTAAGTTCACCATTCTTCACATTAACAATAGTGTTCCTAAGCACATACTAATGTGTTCAACATTCATCACTATTAACAATAGTTAGCACATCACATTAACTATAGTATTCTTCAGTCCATATTAGTACATTCAATTTTTTTCACTTTAAACAGTGTTAATATTAGTAAGTTCATCTTTATTCACATTAACCATAGTGTTCCTCAGCCCACATTTATATGTTCTAATTTCTTCACATTAACCACTGTGTTTCTCAGCTGTAGTAGTATGTTCAACTTCCTTCACATTAACCATAGAATTCCAATAGAATTCCAATAGAATTAACCATAGAATTCCAATACTAATATGTATTTTCAACTTTCATCTTATGAGACATAGTATTCCTTAGTACATCACATTAAGCATAGTATTCCTGAGCACATATTCATATGTTCACATTGATTCACATTAACAATACTGTTTTCTGCATACAGTAGTATGTTGAACATTCATGACATTAACCAGAGTGTTCCTCATGACATTAACCAGAGTGTTCCTCAGCACGTCACA
>NW_003852780.1:26561-27760 GCF_000181295.1 Otolemur garnettii
AACACTATGGTTCATGGGAAGAAATGTGAACATACTAATGTGGGCTGAGGAACAGGATAGTAAATGTGATGGATGTTGAGCATAATAATATGTGCTATGGTTAATGTGGAGAAAGTTGACCATACTCATATGTGGTGAGGAACACTACGGTTAATATGAAAGAAGTTGACTATACAAATATGTGCTGAGGAACACTATAATTAATGTCATGGAAGATGAACATACAAATATGTGCTGAAGAACATGATGGTTAATGTGAAGAAAGTTGAATATACTAATATGGATTGAGGAATACAATAGTAAATGTGATGTGCTGAAGAACACTATGGTTCATGAGAATGAAGTTGAACATACTAATATTAGCCGAGGAACACAATGGTTAATATGAAGAAATTTGAACATACTAATATGGGCTGAGGAACACTATGGTTAAAGTGAAGAAATTTGAACATACCAATATGGGCTGAAGAATAATATGGTTAATGTGTTGTGCTGAGGAACACTATGGCAAATGTGAATAAAGGTGAGCATACTAATATGTGCTGATGAACACTATGGTTAAGTGAAGAAATTTGAACATACTAATATGGGCTGAAGAATAATATGGTTAATGTGATGTCCTGAGGAATAATATGGTTAATGTGATGAAAGTTGAACATAATAATATGTGCTGAGGAACATTATGGCAAATGTGAAGAAATGTGAAATACTAATATGTGCTGAGGAACACTATGGTTAACGTGATGTAAGATGAACATACAAATATGCACTAAAGAATACTATGACAAATGTGAAGAAAGTTGAACATACTAATATGTGCTGAGGAATACTATGATTAATTTGAAGAATGTTGAACATAATATATGCTGCAGAACACTATGGTTAATGTGATGAAAGTTGAAAATACTAGTATTTGCTCAGGATCACTGTGGCTAATGTGAAGAATGTTGAACATACTAATATGGGCTGAGGAACACTATGGTTGAAGTGAAGATTTTTGAACATACTAATATGGGCTAAAGAATACTGTGCTTAATGTGATGTGCTGAGGAACACTATGGTGAATGTGATGAAAGTTGAATTGTAATATGTGCTGAGGAACACTATTGTTAATGTGAAGAAAGCTGAACATACTAACATATGCGGAGGAGTACTATGGTTAAGGTGACAAAAGTTGAAAATACTAACATGTGCTGAGG
>NW_003852780.1:49272-50393 GCF_000181295.1 Otolemur garnettii
GGTAGGAGGAAGTTGGGTTGGGGGCTCTGGGAGTGATATTTTGCTGATTTTGGGGGCAAAGGCTGGGACTAGTGTCTGTATCTTTTCCCCTAGAACTTTGCCAAGGATGCAACTAATGCTATGGTCTGAGAGCCTAGAGGTCTGCTTGTCTCTATCTTGTTTACAGTTGGTATCTTTTCTACCTTAGAAAATCAATTACTCTGGGTTAAGATCAGCTGTGGAGGAATAAGAGTGATTAAGTCACCCCTCCTCTTACTGGCGATGGCTGGGAAAGGAAAACCACACCTTCCCTCAACCACACCCCCAGGTTATCACTTTCAATAGTTCTCAGGTGATTGGCCCAGTTCAAATGATATGAACAAGTGTCAACAATTGTCACAGTTAACACAATTCTCAGGTGGGGGAGTTCGAGAGTTCTCTGGCAACTGTACAGCAGGGATCTTCTGGCAGCGCAGGTATCACTCGTTCCGGTGTTCTGTGGGGTCAGAGGGACCTGCCCAGCAAATAAAGTATTCTAGGGAGGTTGATGCCTCCTATCCCCCCTTGTACCTTTTTCACACCCAGTCACTGGAGACCCCAGAGGGCCGTGACCTAGTTGCCCAATAAGTGAATGTGGCAGGGCTCTGTGTCTGCCAAAATCAAAGTAGAGCCAGTGCCAGCTCCACTCAGTTACTGCACTTTGACCCCCACCAGCAAAGGGAACTGAGGCTTGACTATCTTAGGCACTCAGTGACAACTGGAGAATGTTCCACCTGTGGACAATTTAGGCTTCAGAAAAACCCAAGAGCATCAGAGATTCTCCCTCAACCACCAGTTAATTTGCCCAAATCAAGAGATCCAAATCTATTGACCCGGTCAGTACCCACTCCCTGGTTGGAAAGATCACAAGGTCTCTAGTAACTAATTAATAGGAGTCTACTGGTGGTATAAGTGTGGCTCGCTCTGATGCTCTGCGGAGTCAGAAAGGCGTGCTCAGTAGACAATTTGGAGTAAGGAGGCTGATGTCTCTTTCCCCTCCTTACTCACCCTTCGTCACTGGACTCTGGTAACCTCAGTCTCAGTTAACCCCACCAACAGTTTCTGTTGACCCAGACTCTGTAACCCAGTCCTATCCAATGGGC
>NW_003852780.1:51519-55318 GCF_000181295.1 Otolemur garnettii
TTGCCTTCTCCGCGCTTCTGGGGGAGGTGGTATGGAGACGCCATTTTGGAGGTTTTACATTACATCTGGTTCCAGGCTGGCTGCCCACTCCTATCTGTCCTCCAAACTTGGGACCCAAGTTCACACTTTGCCAGACTTTCACTCAACTCCTAATTTCCCCTCGAACAGAAAACCGTGTGGTACGAGGGAAAAGAGCTGGGGTTCCCCTTTTGCTGTCTGTGTTTCGTGGGGGAGGGGCCACAGCCGCTGCTGCCACATGTCACAGTGGGATATTCAAAAGATTTTTCAGTGTTTATAGGAAGGGAACCGATTCCCTGCACTCAACTCCTGATTTCCCCTCAAACAAATCCATGTGGTACAAGGGAAAAGAGCTAGAGTGCTCCTTTTGCCCTCAGAATTTAGTTTATTTCTCATAGGGGAGGAGCCACAATTGCCGCTGCTGCAGCAGAATGTTCAAAACTCTTCAGTGTTTGCAAGACGGGAACCGATTCACCCTGCAGGTTGCCGCATCATTGCAGCTCCACACAGACTTCCAAAATTACAGGATGGATTGGTTCCTAAGCAGAGTCCCTTCCCCTCGAGTGTCTGTCCGAATGCCTGGATCCCTAACACCCCAAACTGGGTCCAAATATCTCCCACTTCTGGTCACCAAATTCCGCCCGGGAATCCACGCCTCACCACACTCTCCACGAGACACACAAACTCCCCACGAATTGGGCACAGGAGCCTTTTGTGGAGGACAGATTGGTTTCTGTCTCTCAGGAAGCAAGCCATGGACCTGGAGCCACAGGACACAAGCCACAGTCCTGGCACCACATGTTGCAAGCCATAGACCTGCTGCTGCAGGTCTCAGATGGTGCCATTTCAGCTGCTGCCCTGAGTTTTTTCTGGCTGACACCATAGTTCTAGGCTCCACTTCCAATCCAGCAATTGACCTCTTTGCTGCTCAGCTTGCACTGCTTATCTGAGCAAGGACTCCACGTGGAAGAGATCCAATAAGCCCATTCTCACCTGAAACCACCAGGAGAATTGACTCAGGGATGCATCTCCTTCGCCATCTTGCTCAGCCTCTAGTCCTTTAGTTTTCAATCTCATTTAGTTCTGCTCTGTTTGGTTGCTTCTATTCTTCTGCTGGATTTGGAATTGAAATGTTCTTCCTTTTCCAGCTGTTGAGATGTCCCACTAAGTTGTTAACTTCCTCTCTTTCCGTTCTCTTGAGGAAGGCTTGCAGTGCTATAAATTTCCCTCTTAGGACTGCCTTTGCAGTATCCCAGAGGTTCTGATAACTCGAATCTTCATTATAATTTTGTCCTAAAAATTTGGTAATTTCCTTCTTGATCTTGTCTGTGACCCATCTATCATTCAGCATAAGGTTATTTAGCTTCCATGTTTTTGTCTGAGTCTACAGATTCCTGTTATTGAGTTCAACTTTTATTCCATGATGGTCTGAGAAGATGCATGGAATAATTTCTATTCTTTTAAATTTTCTCAGGTTAGATTTGTGACCTAAGATATTGTCAATTTTGGAGTATGTTTTATGTACATATGAGAAAAATGTATATTCAGTTTTGTTAGGATGAAATTTTCTTTCTTTTTTTTTATTGAATGGTAACTATGTACATTAATGCACTTTTGGGGTACAGTGTGCAAATTTTCTGTAATATCTGTTAAATCCAGAAGTTGAATAGTTAAATTTAAATCTAAGATTTCTTTGCTAAGCTTCTTATTGGAGGATCTATCCAATACTGCCAAAGGAGTGTTAAAATCTCTAGGTATAATGGAGCTAGGAGAGATCAAGTTGCTCATGCTAGTTAGAGTCTCTTTTATAAATTGAGGTGCATTGTGGTTGGGGGCACCAACCAGATAATTGAGACCTCATCATATTGAGTATTTCCCTTAACAAATAGAAAGTGACCATCTTTATCTTTGATTACTTTTGTTGGTTTAAAACCTAGTGTATCTGCAAATAAAATTGTAACACCTGCTTCTTTCTGCTTTCCATTTGCCTGGAACATAGATGACCATCCCCTCACCCTGAGGTACTTTGGTACCTCCTTCCCCACTTTGCACCCAGTCACTGGTAATCCCACAGGGCTGTGACACAATTCTCTTCAGCAAGCAACTGCTGCCAGGGTTTAAGACTGCCAGAGTCACCAGGAGATCTGAGTCCAGCAGGGGGGCCTTGGGTATTTAATTTAGGCTGGGAAAGTTCACTCAGTTCTAGCCCCTCACCTAGTTGATGTTGTTCCAGCTAAATTCCTCTGCTAGAGCTGATAAAAAACTGAGCCCTGGGCAGCAAGCACATAGAGTTTACACTCAGGTGTCAATTCCAGCCTCTGCCTGCCCACTGCCTTTGTCTCAGCTACATTCCCCTGAGGGCTAGGTGCTATTTTGGTCAGATAAGCAGTCCCTATCTGTAAATCTGAGTCCAGCAGGGGGAGAGGGGGCCTGACAACCTTATTATGGGCTGGGGTAGTTCACTCAGTTCCAGCCCCACTCTGAGTTGATATTGCTCTGGCTAAATTCTTCTGCAGGTCAGATGCTGCTAGAGCTGATAAAAAACTCAGCCCTGGGCAGCAAGCAATTAGAGTTTACACTCAGGTGTCAATTCCAGCCTCTGCCTGCTCACTACCTTTGTCTCAGCTATATTCCCCTTAGGGCTAGGTGCTATTATGGTCAGATAAGTAGTCCATGTAAGTCTGTGAGCTGCACATTTTCTAGTCCCCTCACTCTACCCAGGTCAGTACTGACAGAATTTCCCAAATCCATTGCTCCACCAGTGACTGTCACGGGAGAAAAATTCCCCAAACCTCTGGTTGCCCAGAGAGACAGTGCATGTCTGTCCAGAATAGCCTCAGGGATGCAAGTCCCTCCCCATGCTGCAGCTGCCACTGTCAGTATACTGCCACTCCTGTGTAGCTCCCTCTCAGCTAACCGACTTCTCGCTCCTGTGCCACAGAGTAAGCACAGAGCAGCAACACCCCTTTCTTCCTCCACTCCTCTCAAGGAAATGCCCAAGAATCTGAACTCCATGGATGACAAACCTCCAGATCTTGGGGTGAGGGGGGGATCCTCAGAGTTCAGAGTTGCAATTAGGGAATATATATAGTTATATACAGTTTTACAGTTTTATGCCTGGCAAGAGGGTGCTGTGCCATGCCAGTAGGGGTAGGAAGTCCAGTTTTTAGGGGTTTTCTCCCGTGGGATAGAATGGGAGGATATTTGAACTCTGCTCACTTGTTTGTATGGAGTAAACTGTGAGCCCTTCTTGTGTAGAAGGGGACTCTCGTCTGCTTTGTGGTGGCTTTTGTACCTTTTGATTGTATTTTTGGGGTTGCGGCTCACCTCAGCAAGGTTGAAGTGCATTCTTTTTTTTTTTTCTTTGTTATTGAATGGTAACTATGTACATCAATGCACTTCTGGGGTACAGTGTGGTGTTTTCACATACAATCCCAAACACTTCCATCAAACTGGTCAACATAGCCTTCATGTCATTTTCTTGGTTATTCTGTCAAAATGTTCATATTCTACTCTTAGAAAGATTCACTTGTACCGTTGTAAGATAAACCACAGAAGTGATCCCTCCAATCCCCCTGCCTCCACCCATTCCCCCCTTCCTTCTCTTCCTCCCTCCCCATATTCTTAGGCTGTTATTAGGTTATAGCTTTTATATAAAAGGTATAAATTAGTTTCATAATGGGGTGTGTACACTGGATAATTTTTCTTCCATTCTTGTGATACTTTGCTAAGAAGAACATTTTCCAGCTCCATCCATGTGAACATGAAGGACGTAAAGTCT
>NW_003852780.1:55975-57683 GCF_000181295.1 Otolemur garnettii
CTCAGGGTGTCCTCCTCATAAATTGTTTTCCCAGGCCTTGAAGTGCATTCTTTAATCTTTTCTATTGGCTCTGCTCTAAACCATCAGGTCTCTTGCAAAAATTCTGTCCTTTAAGTCTCCTTCTGGACAGAAGCCTCTGGAAAAAGCTGGCTGCAGTCTGCCATCTTGTCTCTGCCCCCTAATTTCTATTCCTTTCAGTTTGCTGAAGTTAGATTTGTGACCTATGATGTGATAGATTTTGGAGATTTTGGATAGATTTTCTCATCAACTCCACAGGTTCATGAGAAAAATGTGTATTCAGTTTTGTTAGTACAAAATGTCTGTTAAATCCAAAAGTTGGATGGTTAAGTTTAAATCTAAAATTTCTTTGCTAAGCTTATTAGAGGATCTATCCCACACTGCCAAAGGAGTGTTGAAATCTCCGAGTATGATGGAGCTGGAAGAAATCAACTTGCTCATGCCCGTTAGAGTGTCTCTTATAAATTGAGGTGCATTCTGGTTGGGTTCGTAAATACTAATAATTGAAATCTCATTGTATTGAGTATTCTCCTTAACAAATATAAAGTGACCATTCTTATCCTTGCTTACTTTTGTTGGTTTAAAGCCTATTGTATCTGTGAATAAAATTGCAACACCTGCTTTTTTCTGCTTTCCTTTCGGCTGGAATATAGATGACCATCCCTTTACTCTGAGTCTATATTTATCTTTTAAGGTAAAATGAGATTCTTGTATACAACAGATATCTGGTCTAAGTTTCATTATCCAATCAGCCAATCTGTGCCTCTGTAGGGGACAATTTAAGCCATTCACATTGATTGAAATTATTGATAAGCCTGGTGAAATTTTGGGCATCGAGCTTTTTGAAAGTCCAGTGGCCATTTTTAATCCTTTCACAACTGTGGAAGTTGGAATTTGATCAAAAGTTTCTGGGTGAGTTTACTTTTTTGATGGAGGATTGCACTGGTCATTATGGAGGATAGGTCTGAGAATATTCTGGAGAGCTGGTTTAGTTATGGCAAATTTCTTCAACACCTGGATGTCATTAAAATATTTAATTTCTCCATCATAAATGAAACTCAGTTTAGCTGGATACAGGATCCTGGGCTGAAAGTTATTTTGTTTTAAGAGATTAAATGCCGATGACCACCTTCTTCTTCCCTGAAAGTTTTCGGCAGAGAGATCAGCAGTTATTCTATCATTCTTCCCCTTGCAGGTTATGGTTTTCTTACATCTCACTGCTTTCAAGATTTTTTCTTTCATATTAACTTTAGTGAATCTAATTATGATGTGCCTGGGGGATCTCTCATTCAGGTTGAGTCATGCTGGAGTTAGGAAACTGTCTGCTATCTGAATTTCAGAATCTCTTGTCATGTCTGGAAAGTTCTCTTTCATAATTTCAGGAAGAGTCTCTGTGTTTTGTGAAGCAACTTTGTCACCTACTGGGTTTCCTGTAAGGCAAATATTAGTTTTCTTTGAATTATCCCTGAGCTGTCTGAGACAATGATCTGTTTTTACTCTCCATATCTCTTTGTCTTTGAGTACATTGGATGTTCAAAAGCTTTGTCTTCAATGTCAGAAATCCTTTTTTCTGCTTGTTGCATTTTGCTACAGAGAGATTCTACTGTATTTCTCAGATCTTTGAGGGCTGCAAATTCTTGTCTCAATGAGTCAAAATCTTTGGTGATTTTGTCTTTGAATTCATTGAATT
>NW_003852780.1:57952-71062 GCF_000181295.1 Otolemur garnettii
GAATTCAATTTCTGACATCTCACCCATCTGTTTATGGATGGGATCTTCAGTTGCATCTGCCATTCCTTCCTTGGTGGGGTTGATCTACTCTAGTTATTCATGTTGCCAGAGTTTTTCCACTGATACTGCTCCATGCTTATTTATACTGTTTGGCTAGATGAGCAGATAAGGAGAAGTTGGGTTGGGGACTCCAAAAGCAGTGTTTAAGTAGCACTTTGCCCAAAGGCTGAGACTGGTGTCTGTACCTTTTACCCTAGATCTTTGGCAAGGACCTGTACAGTGCTACGGCCTGAGAAACTGGGAGTCTGCTTGGTGTGGTGGAGTTAAGTGGCTCCATCTTGTTTTCAGCTGTTCTCTGTTCTACCCTAGTAAATTAGTTACTCTGAGTTGAAGTCTCACCTGTGGAGAAATACCAGCAATTAAATCACCCTGCCCCCCACAGGCAACAATCGGTAAAGGAAAATCAAACCTTCCCACAACCACACACTCAGGATACCATTTTGGATAGTCCTCAGGCGATTGCCTCAGTTCAAGATGTGCAAATAAATTGACCCAGTCAGCACTGGTCTCAGGTTGGGGAGTTCAGAAGGTCTCTGGCAACTAGATAGCAGGAGTCTGCTGGCACCTCAAGTATGACTCGCTCCGGTACTCCATGAGGTCAGAAGGATCAACCCAGCAAATAAATTAGTCTGGGAAGTTTGATCCCTACTTCCCCACCTTGCACCTCTATCACACCCAGTCACTGGTAACTCCACAGGGCTGTGACCCAGTTCTTCCCAATGAGCAGATGCTCCAGGGGTTTGTGCCTGCCTGAGTCAGAGGGAGATCTATGTCTCCTCAGCCAAGCTGTTGTTCTCTGCCACTATGTGGCAGGTGGAGGTGAGGCCTGACAAGTTTGGGTGCTTAATGGAGGCTGGGCAGTTCACTCAGTTCCAGCCCTGTCCCTGACTGATGTTGCTGGCAGAACAGAACATCTTCACAGAATTTGTTTCTGTCCTGGCTATATTCCCCTGCAGATCAGATGCTGCTTGAGGTGACAGAAACTGTGACTTAGTTCCAGGCAGTGGCAAGCAGTTAGAGCTCACATTAAACTGTCAGTTCCAGTCTCTGCCTGCCCGCCTTTGTCTCAGCTATGATCCCTTGAGGGCTGGGTGCATCTTAGCCTCAGTAAAGTAGTCCTCTGGCTAAGCCCCGCCCTGGAAGTCTGCTGGCTTTGTGCATATTCTAGTCTCCATGCTCTGCCCAGGCCACTACCCCTTCAGGCCTTCCCTTTACTCATGGGGCCTGTGCTTATGGATCCCTCTGCCAGTGGTTGCCACCTGAGAAGATGCCCGCCTTCCTCTGGTTGCCCAGAGAGATAGGGCATGTCTGTCTGGAATAGCCTCAGGGGTATGAGCCTTATTGTTCCCGCCGCTGCAGCTGCAGCTCTGCGCATCGGGACACCGCAGCTTCTGTATGGTTCCTTCTCAGCTGACTGTCCTCTCTTTACTCCCATGCCTCAGAATCAACACAGACCAGCAAAAACCCTGACCCTGTCCACACCTCTTGAGAAAATGCCCAATAATCTGGACTCTGTGGGGGACAGGCTTCCAGACCTCTTTCAGATAGTTTCTACTGCAAAAGTCAGTTATGTGCTGAGAGTGGAGGGGAGTGCTGGGAGTTCAGAATTGCAGGTAGAGAATATATACAGTTTTATACAGTTTTATGCCTGGCAGGAGAGTGTCATGGCAGCCTTGTAGGGGTAGGAGGTCCAGTTTCTAGAAAGTCTCTCCCATGGGATAGAATGAGAGGACATTTGAACTCTGCTTGCTTGTTTGTATGAAGTTTACTATGAACCCTTCTCATGGGGGAGGGGAGTCCTGTCCACTTGGCAATGGATTTAGTACCTTTTGTTTGTATCTTGGGGTTGCAACTTGCCTCAGCAGGGTTGATGTGCCTTCTTCAACCTTCTCTCTTGGCTCAGCTCCAAACTATCAACTTATGTGCTAAAATTCTGTCTTTTAACTCTCCTTCTGGATGCGAGCCTCTGTAGAAAGCTGGCTGCACTCCGCCATCTTGCCTCTGCCCCCAGGATTCCTTCTATTTTAAAGACTTTACATCTTTTGTATTTACCTGGATGGAGTTGAAACACATACTTTTTAGTAAAATACCACAAGAATGGAAAAGCCAGTATCTACTGCACTCAATAATATATGAAGCCAGTTGATGGACTAATATGTGCCCACACGAGAGAAAAACTCAATTTAATTCAAGTTGGGGGAGGGGGGAAAGAAGACGACCTTAGAAGGAAGGGCGATTGGTGTGCTCCCTCCTAAAGGGCAAAATGTAAGGTATGGCACACCTCTTGGGGGGTGGGATACAACTACAACAGAGACCTTACCTAACAATGCAACCATTGCAACCTAATCATTTGTACCCTCATATTAATCTGAAATATTAGGCTTGGCACCTGTAGCTCAGGGTGCCAGCTACATACACCAGAGCTGGCAGGTTTGAACCCAGCCCATGTCTGCCAAAGGTGTGGTAGAAGGTGCCTGTAGTCCCAGCTACTTGGGAGGCTGAGGCAAGAGAATCGCTTAAGCCCAAGAGTTTGAGGTTGCTGTAAGCTGTGACACCATGGCACTCTACCAAGGGCAACATAGTGAGACTCTGTCTCAAAAAAAAAAAAAAAATCTGAAATTTTAAAAATTAAAAAAAAAATAAGTTTTCTTTCTTATAGTGGCTCTCCTAGTTATAATATGAGATATGTTCTTCACATGCTTGACCATCCTTGGCCACTAACTTAATAGAAGCCTTGATCCATAATACTGGATAGATAACTTTTCCAAGCTATTAAATTATATTAGTGCTCCCATGTGGATCAGTCCTTAACTTTAAGTGTAGAACAGCCTGCTTTTGAAACCCCTCAATGAATGTTAACAATTTTAGTTTCCTGTGCATTGCTTATGAAATTTATCCTTTGGGCTCATCAAAGTGCTTATATTTTCAAGTATTCTGAAGATTGTTTATTTTTATAAATTAGCTTTCATTTCTTTAAGATACATAACAAGCTAAAAGCCTTCTATTTTCAAAGCAGCACTCACATTTAAGCTAAGATGAGAAGTGTTGAGAGCCACGTGGTTGAGCTCAAGGAGATAAATCAATATCTCACCCAGTGAATCTGGCACTTTGCTCTCAAGAGGAAAGCTTGATCATTTTTCTCTTCTCCTTGGCTCTTTCTATTCTAGTCCATCCTCCGTATACAGCCAGATTTATCTTTACAAATCAATCTAATCATGGCTGACTCACGCTTGAATCCCTAGGATGGTTGTCTATTTCCTACAAAATGAAGTAAAAAAATCTTAGCCTGGCACTTAAGGCTCTTCAGAATTTGATTCTAAGTTATGTTTTCAGCTTTCTCTCCTGCCATTCCTACCCTGTCACACTATGCTTTCCTCCTAGAATTGCTCACATTTCACAGCAAAATATGCTAACACACATCTCTTGGATATTGTATATGCTGTTCTTCCATCTGAAATTCCTGCCCTTTTTTTCTCTTCTGGAAATTACTAGGTTAGTATTCAAGACCTTAGAATTTAAAACAAAATTAACATGTTGTCTCCTTTGAAGAACCTCCTTGGGTATTCACACAGTTACTCCTATTTCAACAGAGTTTGTAAATATTATCATATCCTCCCTCATAGCATTTTGTGGTGACCTATTTGCTTGTCTTCCTAAAGCACTTTGGTGGGTTATAGAATTTGAGAGACAACAAACACACTTCAAGTTTCTATTTTTGTTTGTCTGTATGTTTGCTATTGATAAGGATTTAGAATCTTAAATGCATGCAAGGTGGTTGCTCAGTGTTGGCATAGGCAGCATATCTCATTGCAGCTGTTCTTATCTCTCACATCACCAAAGGATTCATAAATACTTCTAGAGGGAGATGTTCAACATGTAGGAAAACTTGCATGTAAAAGTACATGCAGTGAGAATAAGATGGAGTCAGGCAGAGTAAGGCAGACATGACACAGCTGGGTCTGCTCAATTTAGAGGTTTAGGTCCTGCCTGATTTTCACCCCCATCCCCCATTTGTATTGTTTTGTAAACTTAGTTCCTACCCTGAAGATGCGTATCTTCAGTAGTTTAGGTGGATTGATTTCTGAGATTAACTTTTGAACTGGAATGTTGTAATAGGTTACTGAGTTATGCTAATTATTATTTGGAATAGAGGTTGGCATGGTCTTTGCTTTGAACTTTTATGTATAAAACCGTAATTTTGGAAATGGAAGAACAAAACAGTCTTGGAGAGGCTACTCTCACTGTTCTCTAGAATCCTGGCCTTCTGACAAAGTTTGGTGGACCTACCCCCGTCTCTGCATATTGACTGATGGTGACAGGTGGCTGGACCTTCTTTGTCTATAACACATGAATCTACACAAATGTTCTTTACATTTAATGCTTCAAATTAAGAAGTTGCATAAATACACTGGGCTTTACTGATGCTTGAACTAAATGCAGTACCACATAGGGGAAAGAAGAGAAAGGGCTGAAAGGAAGCATATGAACAGAATAGACATTCTTAGCAAAGACTTTAGACCTGAAAGCTCTAATTTTGAAAGCCACATTTGCTACCTATTAGACTTTCAATTTCTGGGATAAATTACTTAAACTTTCTAATCTTTCAGAATATTGATCAAAATAAGTACCCTTGGCAGCATAGAACTTTGTATGAAAGTTATCACAAAACAGTTACAATAATGAAAGGAACATTAATATGCATGGGAGCAAAGGAGCAACATACTAATTCTCTAGGAAATATCTAGACTAATTATAATAGGTTTGTATATTTTTTCTCAAAAGCTTTGCAAAAACAACTTTCTCCAGAAGAAATAATGGAGGCCATTGTTTGTCTGCATTTTCTTTCTTTTTTTTCTTTTCTTTCCTTTCTCTTTTTTTTTTCTTGAGACTGAGTCTTACTGTGTCACCTTTGGTAGAGTGCTATGGCATCACAGCTTACAGCAACCTCAAATTCTTGGGCTTAAGTGATTCTCTTGTCTCAGCCTCCCAAGTACCTGGGACTGCAGGTGCCCACCACAATGCCTAGCTATTTTTTTTGTTGCAGTTGTTTAGCTGGTCGGGGTCAGGTTTGAACCCACCACCCTCTGTGCATGTGGCTGGCACCATAACCATGGTGCAACAGGTGCCAAGCCATTTGCCTGAATTTTCAAGAAGGTTTGCCTTGTACCATCACAGTCTAAATAAGTCCTTTAAAAGCTAAGAAGTTCGTCTTTCCTTAAGCGATGTCATAAAGTGTCCCAGAGAGCATAAAATTGTAGGGGAGTTTATATCTTCTTTATCTGAGAACTTGACACTATTCAACAGTCAATTGATAAATCATCTGTATGAATAGTCAAACTGAACTTAGAATTATTAAGAGGGAGGTGAGAAAGGGCTTAGGGCAGTCGTTCTCAACCTGTGGGTCGTGACCCCTTTGTAACAATGAAAATACATTGTGGCATTAGGAAGGTTGAGAACCACTGGCTTATGGTGTTTAGTTTATTGTTGGCATTTCAAAAATCAAACTGTTACTTATTATTTTTTTTGCAATGAATGCTTTTTATAGGAAATCTTACATAGGAAACTAATTTACATAACAGAAAATGTGTACTTCAAATATGGGAAACAAGAGCCTCTCTGGCCCAGCCTCCCTTGAATTCTCCTACATACCTCCTCCTGAATCTCACACTCAGAGAATGTCCGAAGTTCATTTTCAATGAGCAGGGTAATTTGGAACACAGTTTGGAAACTTCCAGTGTGTTGGGAGAAGCATGGGTTTTGGAGTAAGAAAGATTAAGATTCTACTGCTGCCGTGATGATCCATAAATTGTGTTTACTTTATATGAGTGTCTTTTTTTTTCTCTAAGCTCCAATTTTCATAACTATAGAATATGAATAGGGAACTTTCATGAAATGTCACAATAATTAAATAATAATAATGAAGTCCCACCTGCATTGAGTGCTTGCTATGTGTTGAATACTATTTTTAAGTACATTCCCTGTATCTAGTTTAATCCCCACAAAAACTCCATAAGGTAGTATTTATTATTTCTTGCTTCTTCTCTACCTGCTTTTCCAAATCTTCCTATTCTTGCCATTCTTTAAGGAACAACCCAACTCTACACAGCTATGCACAACCCTTATGCAGAGTAAGGGTTTAAACTATAGCAGTTCAAATCATTTCCAGATCCTTCACTATTAGTTTTTGTGCCTACACACAGCCTGGCATCTGGGACATGTTCATTAAGTGAAAATTCTCTCAGTATCAATGGTATGCCATATTAAAAAATGAAAGTAGGAGTAATTGTTATATCATTGTTATTTTTTTTTTATTAAATCATCACCATGTACATTAATGCAGTCATGGGGTAAAATATACTGGTTTTATATACAATTTGAAATGTTTTCATCAAACTGGTTAACATAGCCTTCATGGCATTTTCTTAGTTATTGTGTTAAGACATTTATATTTTACATTTAGTAAGTTTCACATGTACCCTTGTAAGATGCACCATAGGTGTGATCCCACCAATTACCCTCCCTCCACCAATCCTCCCCCTCCCCTCTCCTCCCTTTCCCCATATTCTTAGTCTATAATTGGGTTATAGCTTTCATATGAAAGCTATAAATTAGTTTCATAGTAGGACTGATGTTGTTTGAGCTCACAGAAACTGCAACTCAGTCCCGGTCTGTGCTGTCTGGTCTTAGGGCAGGCGGGGTTAGAGCTCACACTCAGCTGTCAGTTCCAGCCTCAGCCCACCTGCCTTTGTCTCAGCTATGATCACTTGAGAGCTGGGTGCATCTTAGGCTCAGTAAAACAGTCCTCTGGGTCAGCCCACCCTGGGAGTCTGACGTCTCTTTGCGCACATATTCTAGTCCCCGTGCTCTGCCCAGGCTGGTACCACCTCAGGCCTACCATTTACTCACAGTGACTGTGTTTCTGTCCCAGATCTGTTCCACCAGTGGCTGCCACTACAGAAGATGCCTGGCTTCCCCTTTTCTTCTTTTTCTTTTCTCTTTTTCTGTTCTCTTTCTTCCTTCCCATTTCTTTCCTCCTTCTCCTCTTTTTTCCTTTCTTCTCTCTTTGCATCTGTTTTCTTTTGTAATTCCAATGAATCCATTTGATGTTCAGTTTCTTAAATTAATTCAGACAAGCCAGAAATTAGTAATCTTGTGATTTTTCTATGTCTAATTATTTTCCTTCTTTTTGAGGTAAAAGACAGGCAACCACTCCTAAAAACCACTTCTACAGCCTAGAAATCCAACACAGCTACAAATTCCCAGCCTCTTTGCTGACTTATCATAGTTCTCCCATTCTCCAATAGACCTCACTACAAGCCTTGGGGCAGCCTGACTTTGTCCCTCTAGAAAGGTTGTCTACTTTTAGTCACAATTCAGACTGAGTTAAAAGAAATAGTTTCTCCACTTTTAGTACTTGGACATTCAAAGATAGTCTTCAAAGTTACCTAGTTTTCTGTCCCCTCATGGAAAAAATCTTGACATGTTTTTCCCTCCAGAGCAGTGGTTCTCAACCTGTGGGCAGTGACCCCTTTGTTCCATTTGTAACAATGAGGCAATTAGGAAGGTTGAGAACCACTGCTCCATAGCAATGGATCTTTAAGTCACATGCCTCCACCTCTACCACCCCTACCACAGCCTACTCCAGAGCCTGTTAATTTTATTGCTGTGACTTCAAGCTGAGTTCAGAACCAGATGAGATATTTGTTTCCATTTTTATAACCCAAACTGTTTAAAAACATTTTACAAAGGGCTCATTGCTATCTCAACCCAAAGTCATTCCTGGGGAGAAGGATTTCACTTGATATCCTTACACATTCCTCGCACTTAGGAGCTTGTATCACTCATTGTTCTCATCAAAAACAGTGTTTCCTTCAAATTTGCCAAATCACAGCTTTGCAGGGCAATGCTTCAAAGAAGCTCATCTCTACCATTAATATCAGTGATGAGCAAAAGTGGCAGAGATAGGTACATTTGGAAGAGATAGGCTTAGAAATCTGTAACAAAGGGATTAGGAGTAAATTGGGGATGGGGGAGGATTATGTGTATAAGAGTTTCCTATGCCAAGAAAATCACCATGATCACTGTTCAGAGGAAAATGTGCAAATCATCAGCTGTGATTTGAGCTGCATTTGTTGCAGGTGTCCTCCCTGCAAAAGGCATAATACTAATCTAATTATATTCAAATGGCTACTTAATAATGCCAGATGGCTTTCTGGTAATTTTTTCAGCCTTCTGTCTAAACTTATGCCTTTGAAAGAATGTAACCACATAAAAACACAATATGCTCCTTTCTGTGAAATTAGACAGTGATTTTGGTACTAAAGTTACCACTTCATGTTCTATAGTTAATAAGAAAGTTGAGCCCAGGCCGCAATGCCACATTTTCATTTGTTCATAATGAACACTGACATTCCTGCTCAATTTACGATGACACATATAATCATATGAGCCTTTACTCTGATTCCAACCCAACGGCTAAACCAGAAGGAGACCTCCCTGTATGATTAGATCAAAGCCCCTAAGCAGTGGGCTTTTTCAGAGCAGGGTAGAGAGAAATTAATCACACCTATCTAATTTTAAGAAGCATGGTTGAAGAACCACTGGCAGAGACAGGAGAAAGCCAGCCCCTAAGCAGATTCATGTCATAAAAAAAGACAAGGCATCGTGCCTGGCAATATCTGTTTGCAGTTTTCTGATTCAGATTCTTTCTCATGGATAGTAAATTAGCTTTTACTTTTTTAATGAGAGATACAAAAAGTGCTCTTTGGTTATGATGCACAATACGTTAACTACACTTACATCAGTATGTCTTTCTTTGCATCTTTATGCATTTTTTTTTCTTTCCAGCTCCTTTGGGGACAACTTTAGCTAATAATTAATAATGGGAGGACCCTTCTGAGGGAATCATTTGGAATCACTATGCTCTTCTAATCAACATTTCAGAATTCTAATCAGCAAAAGTTGGATTCTAAATGAAGTAAGAATCACTAAATGATAGTGAGCCACTGCATCTGGATTCATTAATACATAAATGTAATGAATTCTCCCTTCAGAAGTCAATATGAAGAAACATATGTATATACATTCATGTAGAACAAGATTTGTGAGACTGGTAATTTTGAGGGAAGCCTGATGCTGAGATAATAAAATTATATCTTTCAATCCCTGTCTCCATTGAAACTAACTTGCCTTTGTTTCTTAAATTTAATTGTAACTTATTCTTCCATAGAGCTGCGCTATACCTGGCTACAGGAATGTCTAATCTGTTTTTTGTTCTGTCATACAATGGAAGAATAAAAGTTGTTTGGACCATACATTAAATACACAAACATTAATAGAAACTGATTAGTAAAAAAAAAAAAAAAAGGAAAAAAGTCCTCACACAATTAGCCCCCAGTCCTGCACCACATGTTGGACATCCCTGTTTCTAGGCTCTTTCAATAACGCCACACGACTTCCCTTTGAATCATGACCATGTGTATCTGCCTGAAATATCTTAGAATACATCCTTATAGTCATCCAAGGAGCTCTACTGGTGCACTGATGCTTAGTAAAGGAAATTCCAGCAATCCATAGAGAAGGCCAGATGCAGAACAAACAGTATGCAGACCACAAGGCAATGACCAGTTACAAAAGATGCAAAGGTTACCAATTACAGTAATTGGTCAGACCACATCTATGCTGCATTTTACAAGGGTACGTGTCAAATATACTAAGTGTAGAGTGTAAATGTCTTAACATAATAATTAATAAAGTGTGGTGAAGGCTATGTTAACCAGTTTGATTAAGTATTTCAAATTGTATATAAAACCAGCACCTTGTACCCCATAAATGCATTAATGTACACAGCTATGATTTAATAACAATAAATAAATAAATAAACCCAAAGGTTTAATGAATGGTATAACAAAATCAAGGACAGGTTATCTGAATTGAACAATTCAGCCCCATTGAGATTGTATTTCAGATTTTTCTCTCTCATTTTTTTACAAATCACATCTGTTATTCTTTGTGGATTGCTATGGAATGCAAATGGCAAACATTAAAACTTTTCCCCCAACATTACTAAATGGAAATTTAAAAGCAAATTAATTTACAGTTCTTTTGGGGATGAGTAAGGTGAATCAGTACAGTGCTTGTCAAATCTAATTACACACCAGAAACACTGAGTTTATTGCATTTGTTCATTTTATTTGTTTTAATCAATGTTCAGGCCCCACCCACAGATATTCTGCTTTAATTGGTGGATGAAACATCTGTATCTAGGTTTGATCACCAGTGTCAAAATCCACAAATACTGCTATTTTGTATCCAGTGGTGAACCACCTGAAGCAAAGGGCTCAATATGCTGTGTTCCACATAAGTGCTCAAAGTAAAATGAGCCCAATGGTAAGCAATGGGAACAAGTTCTCCACCCTGAAATAATGTCCATGCTAAAATGAACATCCATCCATTTATGTATGTATAGCAAGTATTAATCAAATATAAACTGTGTGCTATGCACTGTTCAAGTAACTTCAAACATGACAGTGGATAAATTAGACAATTCTTATGTCTTTAGAGAACCCGCTATCTGGTAGGAAAGAAAGAAACTAGTCAACAAACTAATAAATGAATCAATCCATCAGATCACCACATGATCTTCAAAAAAATAGCAAGTGCTATGAACTTAATACTACGTGGTGGTGAGCACAGAAAACATCCAATTTTGGGCTGCTCCAGGGGAGAAAGCCTGGGAAAGAATCTCCGTGGAAGTGACATTTGATCTGCAACTTGAATGATGAGCAGAAGTGTATTTGTGCAAAAGTGTGCAAGAAATCTTCCAGGATGGAGTCCACAACTGCAGGTGACCTGAGATGGATCTGGCTTAGCATGTGAGAGGAACATTTCTGTGATCAGTGAGGCTTTATTGGGGCAGCCAAGGGGAAATTGGCAATGTGGGACAAAGAGAAACTGAGCCTCCGTAGAGCAAAGGCTTTCCAGTCACGGAGGAGAGCTTGAATTTTGTTCTGATTTGAAAAGGGGAGTGGGTTGGAGCTGATTAAGTAGGGAAGGTCATCAGAGCAACTTTAAATACAGGTAGGAAATGGAGACCATAAAGGTTGAATTCATTCTTATCTATTAGTAACAACAAAGAAAGGAATGGTTGTAACCCTGAGAATTTTTGCCTGAGCTTCAGATTTCTTTTTTCCCAGCATCATCAAAGTGTCTGCCCTGTCTGTTCCCTCTAACGGTTCCTTGATAGGTAAGAGCATACCAGGGAACTCTGAAACTTGGAGTCCAAGTAAACAACCCATCTTCTCAGTCCCTGATATTATTTTCAGAAAAAATAAAAATAAAAATGATTCTGTTCCCACCACATATTTTGTAATATTTTCCTTCTATACAGGAAAGTGCCCACATATAATGATTTAAAATGCACACAAACTTTATGGCCACCCTCTATTTTAAAGGGATTAAAATTAGATAATTTTCCATCCTAGAATGGTCAGGATATGATTAGGGAGTAATATTACAAGCCTGTTTGATAGTGACAGCCCCTAAGACATAAGTTTTTCTATTCTCAACTTAATAGAAGGTTTGACAGCTATTATGAGTAGATGCAATATTTGAGTCCAAATCCAGATTTGCTTTATTCTTAAATCAATGATATTAACTAATTCATCACACTTTAATTTGCTAGTTCTTATTTGATGACATGGAGATACCTCCTGGGAAGAGTACTCAGATCAGTCCATTGTACTTCCCTCCTTACCCAGTTGTCAGGAATCATCTTAGCTCACAGGATCAAAGGGCAATTTCTGATCCACATAAAAGGGAGAGTGAAGCCTCCCACCATCCATTCTCTAAGTAAAGAAACTGAGGCATAGGGCTTGCTGAAAGCAGAGTCCACTCTAGATCCCTGATCTTTTTATCCTAATCCAGTGCTCTTTTCAGCACACAAGGCTGCCCTGGACTCTCTTGGAAATGATGTGTATTTCAACTCTGACTTACCCTAAGCCAAAGATTGTTAGAACCATGGTGAAGATCTTGAAATCTATTTATTTCCTAATGTCAGGTTACAATTATTGTCATTCATAAGTCCACATCTGCTGAGCAGGTTAGCATTCTCCTTGATCTGTACAATGTGAGATTCTGAGATATACTGGCAATCTAGAATATTCCACATTTAATTATTTCAGTATTGAGAGAAGTGTGATATCTAGTATTTCCTCAATCTACAATATCTACACATACTTTCTCCAAGCCATGCCTTCCTCATGCTATATCTTCACCTAGAAGGTTCTTCTCATTTCTTTTTGAGAGAGGATTGACAAGCAAGCATGTTATCCAGCTTCGTGTCTTTATTTGATGTCCTATTTTGCATCTTCTTGGACAAAGGCAGTTAGTAGTTGTAACTCGGATTAATAAGTGAATGAATGAAACATGGTTATTCATTCATTTACCAACTACCTATTCAGGACCTTTCATATGTCAAGAACAGGGTTATAAAGTGACACTAATAGTCACTAAAATACAATCCTTGGCCTCAAGAAGTTAAAATTCAATGGAAAACTTACTAGACTAACAATTACAAAGAATGTAATAAGTTCTCTAAGGACATGTTTGCAGTTAGTTGAAGCCTATACATATTTAAATCTATGTGTCATTTCAGAGGCAATTTACTCTGAATTTCTTTCCAGGCTTAGATGATGTCCTGTGGTATGAGATACATATATAATCTTTCACTTAATTATATAATGTATCAAGTAAAAATTTCATATCTTTGTTTCATTTAAGTATTATTGTTTAGTATGTCAAATATTCATGCACTGTGTCCTGAATCTTTGAGGATTTGTGGATATCCTTCAAGAGTAACTTCCAGAATAATTATTATTGTAAATATTCAATTGTTTTAATGTTTTTATCTGAAAGTACACCCATAGTTTAGCAGACTGCACATAAAATTGCATCTATTAACAAATGTTTAACAATCTTTCAATAATGATCTGAAACTGATAGCTCACAAACTTGATTTCCATCTTGGAGTAACCAATCTAGCACTAATAA
>NW_003852780.1:71082-72608 GCF_000181295.1 Otolemur garnettii
ATTAACAAATGTTTAACAATCTTTCAATAATGATCTGAAACTGATAGCTCACAAACTTGATTTCCATCTTGGAGTAACCAATCTAGCACTAATAAATACAAATTTTATTTTCTCTCTTTAAAAAGTGCATCTATAGTACATGATAAAACCATTAGTCAAACTCCATTATCCTACATTATATCTCAGCCCTAGATCACTAGTATAGCTTAAAATGTAATCGCCAACCCCATGCCCAAACTGGCAATTGCAATTTGCCAGCCAAACTACAATATGAATATAGAATGTACAATACGTTTTTCAGAAAGTGAAAAAGCAAAGTACATTATCTTATTTTTACTTATTCCAAAAAAATGTTACAAACACTTGACCTTTAACCTTCTTCTTTGTTGCTATTCCAAGCTTTCCCAATTTGTATTTTATTTGCCACTCTCTTGCCCTGAGTGTTTGAAGTAATTGCTCTCATAGGATGGTGAAGATAGCCCTCCTTATGGTTTTAGTAATAACCTATGCTCAAGGCCCATTAGTTCACAATATATTTTCCCTCCTTTGTCTCTTGAGTCATGAAATTTACCTTTCTCTCTGAATGGATGAGGCCTTTTGGGAAATATCAAGGAGTAGAGAGATATATCGAGAATTCTAACTTCCTCTTTTAATAGTGACTCTACCCTATGTTAGTTAATCAAAAGGGTCACTTATGGTGACCTTATTCAGTGATACTAACATGGAAGGCATGCACAATAAGAATATTCATAAGCCACCTTGCACAAAATGGTTATTTCAAAAGAAAAATAACACATGTATTCTATGCCTCAAAAGTTCTACCTATATCACATTTTAATTAAAACCTTGATAGATTATGTCTCCTTCTAGATTAATGTATCTGTGAGGTTTCTCTGTGCCACTCACCACAGTGATCTGTTGATTCCATGTGGACTATATTTTCACTTATCCCAACACACATGCATACTCCCTTCAGCCTTGTCTATGTTCTCAATTGTCATCACAGGAATGACAGATCACCATGACCTCATTCAGCAATGGAAGCTGACATGGGGGCAGGGAGAAAACAAGTACTCTTCATTTAACTGAAGGTAATTTGCCTGTCAGATTATCCTTAGGATAATCTTGTGCTCAAGTACCAATGCTATGTTGAAGATGTACAGGAACATCTTGATCTGATTTACTTCATCTAAAATTAACTGACTCAAAACAAAAAAAATGTTTCACAACTTCCTCAGAACCTCACTGATGCCGAGATGTCTTCAGTTATCCAGCCATCTCTTGCAACCCCATTTTTCTTATCCCTTTCTTTAACATAAAAGGCAGCCTAAAGTTCATGCTAATTTAAGACAGCTTTTTAGAACATTAGACTGCTACCTTCTCTGTCTGCTGTCTTCCCAAACAAAAGCTGCTCTCTTTGCCCAACATTTCATTTTTCAGCTCACTGGATGACATGGGGCGAGTGGTACAAAGTTGGATTTGGTTACAGTACCCTTTCTGGCCACCAGCAATGACTTTTTGTTGTA
>NW_003852780.1:72628-82857 GCF_000181295.1 Otolemur garnettii
ATTTTTCAGCTCACTGGATGACATGGGGCGAGTGGTACAAAGTTGGATTTGGTTACAGTACCCTTTCTGGCCACCAGCAATGACTTTTTGTTGTACTATGCTGTACACACATATTAAACAGCTTGTTGTATAGGAAATACGTACTTCTCTGGTGCTCCCTGTAACTAAGAGGACTTTCGCTGTTCTCCTTTTGAGTGATCTTTTCTCTTTCATTACCCATCAGCTTAGATATTGCATCTATCACATCATTCTCAGTGACCTCTGTAGGTGTTTGCTGTCCCTACTCTGAGCACCCAGAGCCCTGAGCACTTACTCTATTGGAGCCTTTATTAACTCAGCATAATTGCCTTTCTTCCTCACGGGACTGTGAGCATTTTAGAATAAGACTTACATCTTCATCTTCATATCTATAGTGTTCAATTCTATATGCTGAGGGAGCAAATAAATATAAGATCAACATCTATGATTTGCCTGAATAGGCAGATGTAGATGTAGCAAAGTTCATTAATTATTGCTAAGAAAAATTCCCAGCTTTAACTTAAAAGTTGCTTAGTTCTATTTTAGAAATGTCTAAAAAGAGTTCTTAATTTTCAATAAGAAGGGCCTTGAAAAAAGGGGAAAGACTCCCCAAAACAGAAACACTAGGCTCAGTAGCAAGATATGACATCAGAAACCTGGCCATAAAGAAGACAGAACAAAACCAATTCAAAATATGTAAATAGATAACAATAACAACAGAAATGGAATCACAAGAAAATACAAAGTGGTAGTATGCATTATATGGTACATAGAGTACATAGTATTCAGAGTTAAATGATGTAAATAAAAAATAAACAATAGTGTAGGGAAAAATAACCAACTATATCCTTATAGGTTCTTAGACAATGAACTTACTATGGAATAGTATATTAATTGTCATAATTATGACTGAAATATAAACAAAATGCCTTTCCCGATAGAATTTATTATTTATCAGTAAAAGCAAAATTCCTGGAAAATAGACATTTTGTTCTGTATTTATTAAAGATGAAATTAAGAGAAATTAGTGATGTGTGAAAGGTCAACAGACTAACCTGGGACTTAGGTTCTACCTTCTGATACCCAGCCCATGATTTTTTTCCTGCTCTTGTGAAATTAAAAAAAAGGAAGGAAGGCAGGCAGGAAGGAAAATACTGATATAAATTTAAGATTTTTTTATAAGAAATAGTAAAGTATATTATTTTAGTGCTAATGAACAAATTAAGAATTATGTAGAAAAAGTCATTCTTAAATGTAGACAATTAACTGGCTTATAACTTCTTATAAAAGACACCCTAAGACAGGCAGATTCAGCACTTAAAATTGACCCCAAATAATATTTCCTGTTTAAATTGTTAAAAATGTCTAATTATGAAGGAATAGGTTGGTGGACTTTGATCCATTCCTATTTAGTCTCTGCCCTCAACCATAGGAGGGCTGGGTAAGCGCCCACTTTCCCTGCCTTGTGGCCTCCTTCTTTCAGCATGATGGCCTGCTGAAATGTAAGGACAGTGTAAGACACAGTATTGGCCTGAGGGATGTACCATATTGTGATTTTTTTATGATAAAATAAGGAAGTAAGACTAGATCATTCTGTAAAGGAGGACAGGAAGAGCCACATGCCAAAAGTGTGAGTATAGTACTTAGAAAAAAAACATCTAATTAGCCACATTTGTGCAGCACATCTGTTCTTGACCACATGAATGGATAGAAAATCACTCAAGAGAAATATCCTGAAAGTTAATTGGAATGTTTTATGTCATATAATTTAGAGCTTCAAGTACACTTTTCGTTAAAACATCACCAAAGGGTTAAAGAAGAAATGGTAGAAAACAATATTTCCAACCATTGCAACTTCATTTTTGGCATTGCCTTTTGAACCTGGCATATTTTATTTCTTTCCCATATTGAGTGACTTTTCAAGTGGTTCTGCTGTGAGCCGGTAGAATTACTAAGAGGTTTCTGATTTCATAGCTATTTTTTATTATATTTGGAAGCTGATCTTAAGTAGAGCTAAAACTCCAGGGCCACTATTTTAGAGCAGTAAAGATTGACATCTAAATTATGATCTAAGGAAAGTACCAGGCCATAGCTTTCATTGAATATAGAAAGGAGTATAAAATGGATTTGTCTCTGAAAATGGTATTTGACGTTTGGGAGAAATTGTCAAGCATATTAAATTCTAAATCTTAGCAATGAAATTGTAATAGACATTTGGTTTATATTCATTACTTTTAGTTAATTCTCAAGTAAAGTTTGTTTTTTTAATCTATCATTAAATGGCTGTCTCTTGTCCTGGGGAAAAATGCCTGTGTATATATGATTAAAGAAGCAAAAGTAGGTATTACAGGAATTAGCAATGGTCAGTGGTAAGACATAATGCAAAAACAATTTTTATGCAAAAGAAAAAAAGAAACTGGCAGTTTTTTTTATTCAACTTCAGAACCAGGAAATTTTTATTTCATTCAAATCTTACTAAAATAGTACAAGTTAAATAATCTATTTCCCATTTTCCACATGAATGAAGTCCATAAAAGTTACTAAACATGCCTAAGTTTATTTAGTTAGGAAACATTAATCTCTGTGCCAAGGATGAGTTGATTCCCACCGTTTCTCCTTATAGGATTTTTAAAATTTGGCTTTCAAAATGGAATTTAAATAGTACCTCTAAAACACTCATTCCTATCATTATCATTCATTATGGTATAGATGTCTAACCTCTGTTTCCATAAAACCTTGCCTGTTCATTGTAACATTTATGAAATAATAAAAAGAAGTCTGGTCATTTCTCCATTTAACTCAGTAGCCACTAACCTTGCCAATGACAGAAAACATACCTTAAAGGATCTGATAAACCAAGGCACCTATTTTAATAAATGGTACATATTAAGCAATTAAGGTACTATTGTTGCATAAAGAGGCACAACTGGAAATCAAACATAGGTCTATATAACTTCTACAGCCAATATTTCAGAAGGGTGAGCCAAAATTGTACTACAAATGATGAGTTGGGTAGTGTCACATACAGGATTTCCTTAGCTGTGATTAGAAGAGGTTCTATGCGTCTAACTAGGTACTGAAACATCTATCTATTCTAAGGCAATACCCATATTTAATCTAAAAGAAAAAGATAGCAGAGAATCATTCCTAACACCTAAGGTATGACACACAAGTTTCAATGGTCATTACAGGAAGGGGAGGGGGAAAAAGAGAGAAAAAATGACTCTCAGCTGACTGAAACAGGGACTGAAAAAGTGAAAAAGCAAACACTTGCCCACTATCATAACTAAAATCTGATCTTGTAAATTGCACTTCCAACTTGACTCTTATTTTTGACAATATATAGAGTGATAGAATGCTGCCTTGAAATCTGTATATACCAAAATTTATTCAAACCCCATGATATAAATATTGTTGAGCCATTGTTCTACTCTGGGTATTTCCATGTAGAACATCAGGTCTTAATGTACTGATATTATTACTAATACTGTTTATGCCGTGGAAATAAAGTCACACCATTCTGAGGACAAATGTCAAATGGCAAGGTATACAAACACATTTGGCAGAAGTCCAGTGTGTTTATGACTTGGGTCTAAAATAAGGCTATGAGAATTTCCTCAAGCTTATTCTCTTTAGGTATTGACTCTGGGTACCTGAAAAGTACCCACATCACGGGGCACCTGGTAAAGATCCAAATTTATGCTACTGGTTATGTGTGTGTGTGTGTGTGTGTGTGTGTGTGTGTATAAGATCAGAGAATTAGAGTAGGGAAGCCAAGAATAGAAATGAGTAGTGACCTCTTAGGCCTTACATTCCACTAATAAATAGTATTCACCCTGTCTGACCTTTATGGTAACTCATCAGGCCAAAGATAGTCTATGCCACATACTTTATCTCATTATTCTGCAGACAGTTTTGTGAACTTGATTATGATTATCTTCATTTTATGAAGAGTATTATAAGCAAGATAGGTTTAAGTAGATTTCCCATGTTGACACAACTAACATGATATAAAGTCAGGACTGAAACCCTAGTCTCTACCTTCAAGGCCGAATTCATGATACCAGCCCTGCTGCTACACTTGGTGGCTTCCTTTTGCTTGCCACCTTTGACATAACTATCTCATGAGATAAAGGACTCTGCAAGGCACAGAATTGTCTTTATCAATATGTCATATGAACAAGCTCAGAACAGTATAAAATACAGAATTACACTATAAATACATATTGTTGGGGATGGTGATAGCAGTGGCTGTGCTATTGCCAAATTTCAGCTAGTTTACTTAGAAAGTCTAAACAGTCTGTTTCTATTTAAGTGATAATAGAAAAAATATATATAAGTTTCTATATTTATTAATTTACTATTTAAATAGGGTTGGAGAAATAATGTCCCATTCTTCCTCAACTCAGGTGTCATAGGACACATACATGTTCAACTTTTATATTTAGGGCGACTTTTTGTAGTGTAATTTGATAAGTCTTGATAATAGCCAATGATAATCTCACCCTGGTGTTTTTGCCCAATGTTCTATGTTAGTACAAACAACTGAAATTGTACCTATTAAAGTGGCATTTACATAAAGCTAAGTCATTTCTGGTAATTCTAATTTTTTATTAATTTTAGAGGTATCTTTTATTTTTGCTGTCATAGTAGCCTAGTGTGACTATTCACCTTTGCCGGGAATATAAAAGTTTTTTCTCATTCGCTCTGCATGATAATACCCTGAAGAGACCATGAAACCTCCTCCCTCATGACCCCTCCCTTATAAGACCAGGAGATGAAGACCCCTAGACAAAGACCCCTAGACCGGGACCCCCTAGACATGACTTCCCCTGCAGACCCCTCCCCTGCTTCCTCACATCCCCAACAGACTCCCTCCAACACCCCTCACATTCTGTACCCCTCCCCCAACTTGGCAGTTTGGCTCACCTGCCTCATCTTCTCCGTTTTGTCAGTTTACCGCCCTGTTTTGACAGTTTATCCTAAGCTATATAAGCAGCCTGTAATAGCCGTTGGGGTCCCTGTTCCTGTTCCTGTTCCTCTCCGAGCGGGGTTCAGGGACCCTGACGATTGCCAGAATAAACGCCTCTTGTGGTTTGCAGCGACGGAGTGTGGTGACTGCTTCTTGGGGACCCCGCACTAGGGGGAGTCGCTCTATACCCGCTGGATCCCTTTGAGCCAGGGTCCAACAACCCATCAAACTAAAACTTCTCACTCTCAAAAAATGAGTTCTGGTGTGGTCATCCTAAGTCCACTGTACTGACTATTATTAAAATTAACCACACAATATTGACCTTAATTAGAGCTGAGAAATAATATAGAGGCAAGAGTTATTTCAGAACCAAGTCAAGATATATTTTTGCAGATGTTTGTCTGGTTCAACAGGAAAAAATAATATACTTCAGATTATCCATGAGTTTTTTTTCTTTATAATCAGCCCAATTAGTAGTACTTCCTTATACATCTATTATGTTCATTGTAAAATACATTCCTAGACATCATCATTCTAATTGTATAATAGAAATTAGAACTCTGTCCTCAAGCCTGACTTTTGACAAGGCGTCTTGTTCTGCATTCAGAAATATTTAGAATATAAAATTAAACAAAAGAAGCATGTGGATAGCAAATGAATACATGTAAAAATCTCTGGCACATTTTTTGCAATTAAAATATTTCTAAATATATCTAGCATACTTCTGCATCAAATTAAAAAATGATGTAATTGGTAGAATTTTATTTTTCTATAAATAGTTATTCATTTAGTTTTCATCCTCTGGGAGTCTACAATTACAATTATTTTATATTGTACATTTCATAAAATATGGCCTTGAATTAAACATATCAGAGCTTTGACAAAACAGAGCTCAAAAACAAGACATCCATTTTTGTAATCTGTTTATTTTTATGGCTTTTTTTGTTGTTAGTTCTTTCTCTTAAAATATCTTTAAAAATCCAACCTTACACAGACTTTTTTGGGTCAGTATGAAATTTGCATTTTTACTAAGAGTTAATCTCTGTGTTGATTAAAATGTCCTTTTATTCTTGGAACCACAGCAAAATGAACTGAAAGCATAGATGTGGAAATAGGTTTATAAATTCTAAAATCTCTGCCACAATCTATTTGTTAAAGAGTTTATTATTTTGTGTTGAAAAGACATTATTACTAATAGGTCAAACATTCTTTCATTCTCTGTAATTTTCTCTTTTTTATAATGGCAAATACAATGTTGTTATCTTTGGACAGGATGATAGCTTCAGGCAAGAGACACAACCCCAGAGACAAGCACTTTAATTTGCAAAACCAAGAAGAAAACACACAGGAGGAAATCAGACAAGACAAGTCTGGAAAAAGAAGGATACATTTCACAATCAAAAGTTGGACAAGGAAATTCTGCTAAATTTCAAGCAAACTTTGTAACATTGTTCTTTTCATAGCAAAAACAGGAAATAGAAAAAATGGGCTGACACCTCTTTAGTGAGATGTTAAAGATAAACATTCAGCCTAGGATGATGATATCCAGAGCAGACATATAAGGGGGAGGCCTACAGAGATCTGCTGACACTCCTGGTGTAAGAAAATAACTTTTTCTTTAAGGGAAGGGATTTTGCAAAGGGAAGACAGTAGCACATTGCATTCTTCTCTCAATAAATAAGTATTTCTGAACATTGGTACATGCAAGAGGAAGAGAGAGAGATACAGAGACAAAAAACAAAACAAAATGAAACAATGTTCTAATCCAAAGCTGAACATCTATTCCAGTTGTGAGACTAGATTATTTGAGAATCTACAAAGTACCAAGTGTTGATGATATTAATAATGAATCATGATCACCCAAGGGACTATAACAAGTGGTCAACATGCAGAGGTGGTCAACACAGGGAACTAGGCCAGTTGTACTGAAACGTACATGTGGTGCATGTCTGGTCTATGAAAATTAGGTCAAATTAAGGAAGTAGTCAACGTAGGGAGGTGGGCAACTGTGGAGGTTCTGTGTATCATCATAATGGCATCTTTGCTGTCTCAGTGCCAAGCAAAATCTTGGAAGTTAGTACTCTCATACACATCATGAGCTAAATATTGAAATGTATGAGAAAGAAAAACTTGGAGTGCTCTGGGCATATTTAGGAGGACCAAGGTAACATCATTCAAAAATGGTGAGTTCTTTTTTGTTTCATAGAGACAGAGTCTCACTTGTTGCCTTTGGTAGAGTGTGCCGTGGCGTCACACAGCTCACAGCAACCTCTAACTCCTTGGCTTAGGCTATTCTCTCACCTCAGCCTCCTGAGTAGCTGGGTCTTCAGGCACCCACCACAATGCCCAGCTATTTTTTTGTTGCAGTTTGGCCAGGGCCAGATTTGAACCTGCCACACTCTGTATATGGGGCCAGTGCCTTACCCACAGGTACTGCCACCAAAATGGTGAGTTCTTTAGCTTATTTCTGAAGCTCTTACACATAAGTTAGATGTAAAAGGAAGGGTGATCTGGCTTCAGCACAGACAATGTGGCCTGTATAGTTATGTGAAACTTGTTCTATGTCTAAGTGTCCACGACATACAACTAAAGGAACATGACAAATGAGGCCAAGGAAGAGGAGGATGGTTGTATTAGTGGTGATGAAATTAACAACATTTTCTACATTTACAATTCCTGCTGCTTTCAGTGACTGAGTTTAATTCTTTGTAAAGCTTGCTATTCATTAATCTTCATAGAAACCCAATAAAGTAAATCCAATTTCTGGGACAAATTGTCAGTATTTTTAAAAGCCTAGAGGAGAATCTCAATAAAGTTACATGGAATAAATAGGATAGCATATTTTGTATTTTGGAGAAGAAATGATATCAACTCAATGTGGAAACCCTGGTTGTTTATCTGCCCATAATTAAATGTTCTGAATGATATATATACATGCTTTTGAAAAATAAGACTGGAGAAAAATAGACATTGATTTAAAATGTAGTTCATTTTCTACAAAGATAAAACATGGGTTAATAAAAAAAAACACTTCAGTACATATTTTGAATATTCCCAACATAAAGAAATGATAAATATTTGCTGTGATAGATAGGCTCATTATCCTAATTTGGTCACTATCCATGGTATACACGGACCAAAATATTACACCATACCCTGTAAATATGTACAGTTATTATATGTCAAATAAAAATAATAATAAAAGGAAGAAAAAGATCTTTAGGGGTGAAACATTTGCAAAAATATCTATAAATTCTATTCATAAAACCTTACAATTTACTAATAATCAATTTCCAAACTCAAAGTGACTTGCTTAAAAGTCCTTATCAGTGAACATGTTGCTAGACAATAAGTTTACTATCATCTGGGTGTTCTAACCTATAAATTGTATCACCAATATATATAATATTTTTATTCCTCTAAGTTCTTAAATCAATTGGTTGTGTGTAGGCCACTGTTTATGAGCCAGCTAGAGAAGTTAATTAATTTTTAGTGTATATCTGAAACAAGAAGGCCTTCTCCATTTGTGTAATATTTTGTTACAAATCAGCAAAGTAACAGAGCCCTTGACAAGTATTCAATATCTTTACTTTGAAATTCAGTCTCCTCTCTTGCATATATTGATTCTTTCTTATGGTAGCCTAGTTCTGACCACATGGAAGATTTACCCAGCCTGCCTTTGACTCCTTTCTTCTCAACAATGTGAACTAACTTGACTTTCGTTTAATTTTCATTAATATTTAAATTGGAGAATGGATTACAGAAAAATTGAGCTGTTAGTACAGAGAGTTCTCATGCACTCCCTCTCACAGTAATAACATATTTTATTAGTGTGACACATTTGTTAAAACTGATGGGCAATCTCGATAAATTATTACTGACTAGAGTTTACTTTTAGTGTTGTACAGTCTATGAGTTTTATCAAAAGAATAATGACATATATCTGCCCTTACAATATCATACAGAACAGTTTCTTCATCTCCTTAAAAATCTCCTTTCCTCATCTATTTTTCTCTCCTTCCCTTCTGCCAAACCGATGAAAACCACTGATCTCTTTCATGTCTACATATTATGAGGTTTGTCTTTTCCACAAGGTCATATAGGAGGAATTTTACACTGCATAGCATTTTTTTAGGCTGGTTTCTTTTACTTAACAATATGTATTCATGGATCCTTCGTGTTTTCATGTTTTTTCGTGGCTTGGTAGCTCATTTCTTTTTATTGCTGAACAGTATTTCATTGTATCGATGCACCATACTTCATTTATCTATTCACTTATTAATTATATCTTGGTTGCTTCCAGTTTCTAACAGTTATGTATAAAACAACTATAAATACTTGGGTTCAGATTTTTGTATGGACATAGTTTTTCTACTAATTTGAGTAAAAAATCACTGTAATGATTATTTGGGTAAATAATCACAGTAGATGATCAACATATCTTGTGGTAATGTTATGTTTAGCTCTGTAAGAAACTTTTGAACTATCTTTGAAAATGGCTATAGCATTTTGCATTCCTTTCAGTGACTATTAAGAATTCCAAATGTACCTTTGATTGTGTAGGGACCAGGAAAAATCTTCTCCCCATCATCTGAAGGTTCACTGAAAACCAACTGACAATTGGAAGATTAATGGAACAATCTCCTCCTCATGTGTACAGGAGGAGAATCACAGAATGACTACCCCACCACACAACAGGGACAAGTGGTTTTATATTATTCTTCTTAGGATGAAGAGAGATGGGAAAGTGTGGATGAATTTAGTGGAGCAAGAAATGAATTTTAGATGAAATTAATGGGCCTGAGTAACGTATAATAGCCTTGGACAAAGTTTCTTGTGGACATAGAGCAGACAATGACTTTTAGAAAAGTCTGTCCAGGTGTGTTGATAGACGTCAGTCTTCTTCCTGCAATATGAGTTCAGTTAATGAAAAATCAGGAAAGGGACCCAGAAGCAATTTCTTTAGGAGGTCCAGACTTTCAGCAGATGGTTTAGTTCATTTATGTTGCTATAAAGAAATACCTGAGGCAGGGTAATTTATGAAGAAAAGTGTATTTGGCTTATGGTTCTGCAAGCTGTATAAGAAGCATGGTGCCTGTTTCTGCTTCTGATGAGGACCTTATGCCATTTTTCCACTCATGGAGGAAGGTAAAGGGCAGCTGGTGTGTGCAGATGACATGGTAAGAAGGGAAGTGAGAGAGAGGGGAGGGAGGTGCAGGGCTTTTTTTTTTTTTTTTTT
>NW_003852780.1:83370-85369 GCF_000181295.1 Otolemur garnettii
ATTTTTGGTTGTCTGGGAATATACCTAATAAAGGAATTGCAGGGTCAAATGGCAGGTCTATTTTTAGTTCTCTAAGTGTTCTGGTGCAGGGCTTTTTTAAACAATCAGCTCTTGTGGAAACTAACAAAGGGAGAACTCATTACTGAGATGACTGTCCCATGCCATTCCTGGTAGATCCACCTCTAACATTAGGCCCATTAAAGCCCTCCTCCAACATTTAGGATCAAATTTTAACATGATATTTGGAGAGAAATGGCCAAACAATAGCAGCAGATAAAGGAACTTCACAGAACAGCTCCATCCTATGCTTTGGGAGAGACAGGATTGAGAAATAGGAGTGGGCTAAGAGGTCAGAGAAACATTGAAGTTTCTTCAGTTCAGCGTGTCAAAGCAGCATATTTAAGGGCATCTGGATTCTGAGCCCCAATATTTGTATTCACTGCTGACAATTTCTCGGATAATAGCCATACTTGTAGACATGGTGTGGTGTCTCATTGTTGTTTTAATTTGCAATTCACCAATGGCACATAATGTTGAGCATCTTTCCAGATGCTTACCTGCCATCCATATACATTTGTACTTTAATGAAGTGTTTATTCATATTTTTCACTCATTTTTAATTGAGTTGTTTACTTTCCTCTTGTAGAGTTTTAAGAATTCTTTTTGTACTTCAAATATAAGTCCTTTTGGATACTGCCTGATCTATTTGCCTAGTCCTCAATAATGAAGAATTTCTTTATGTTTTGAAAATGAAGTTTACATTTTTGCATATAGGTTATTTTGAGTATCATTTAATAGGTTATATTATTTTGAGTATCCATTTAGAATGTCTATTATCAAAAAGATAAAAATTAACTCATGCTAGCAAGGATGTGGAGAAAGGAGGACTCTCATATACTCTTATTTATTTATTTATTTGTCGAGACAGAGTTCTACCCTATGCCCTAAGCAGAGTGCAATGGCATCATAGCCCACTGAAACTTCAGACTTGGGTTGTGGGCATCCCATTGCCTCAGCTTCTGAAGCTGCTGGGATTACAGGCACTCCCCAAGGTGCCCAGCTGGGTTTTTCCATTTTTTTCATGAGTAGGGGTCTCACTCTCATGCCTATAATCCCAGGACTGTGGGAGGCTGAGGTGGGAGGATTGCTTGAGCTCAGGAGTTTGTGGCTGTCATATACTTTTAATGGGAATATATGGAGGTTCCTGAAAAATTTATTTATAAAAATAGAACATAGAACTACCATAGCAATCCCACTACTGATTGTATTTATACCCAAAGGAAATAATATCAATATGTCAAAATTTATCTGCAAATCTCATATTTATTACAGCATATTCCCAGTAGCCAAGACATAGAATTAACTTAAGAGTCCCTCAGTTAATGAATGAATAAGGAAATGGAGTATACATATACAATACTATTTAGCTATTAATAAGAATAAAATTCTGTCATGCACACACAACAATGTTAATATAGGATATACCTGGACATTAGGTTAAGTAAAATAAGCCAGGCATAGAAAGGCATATATCACATGGTCTTATTCATATGTGGACCTTAAAATAGCATAGCTGATCTTGTAGAAATAGAGAGTATAATAGTGGTTATCAGAGGCTGGAAAGAGAAGAGGCAAGGAGGATAGAAAGAAGTTGGGCAAAGTGTACAAAGTTACAGTTGGACAGGAAGATAAGCTATGGATTCTATTACAAAAACAGAGAGGTAGATGTATGAAACAGAATAGAGAACCAAGAGATGAACCCAGCTACTTACCATTACCTGATCCTTGACAAGCCAATTAAAAACATTGAGTGGGGAAAGGATTCAACAAATGGTGCTGGGAGAACTGGCTGGCAACCTGTAGAAGAATGAAACTGGACCCACACCCTTTACCACTAACTAAGATAGACTCTCACTGGATTAAAGATTTAAACCTAAGACATGAAACCATAAAGATACTAGAAGACAGTGTAGGGAAAACACTTGAAGAAGTCAGCTTA
>NW_003852780.1:86916-90290 GCF_000181295.1 Otolemur garnettii
TGGAGAATGGATGAAGAAAATGTGGTACATATATATAATGGAACATTATTAAGCCATAAAAAATGAAACTCTTTCATTTGCAACAACACGCATACAATTGGAGAACATTAAATTGAGATAAGCCAAGCACAGAAAGACAAATCTCACACTGTTCTCACTCATATGTGAAAGTTAAATAGGAAATAATTGATCTCATGGAAACCGTAGGTTATTAGAAGATGGGAAGAGTAGCAAGGATGAGGGTATAAAAGTGAGGATAGCTAAAGAGTATAAAGATAAATTTAGTTAGATAGGATTAACAATATTTGATAGCACAACAAAGTGACTATAGTCAACAAGTATATCATACTTTAAAATGACCAAAATAATAGAATTTAAGTGTTTCTAACATAAAGAAATGACAAATGCTTGAGATAATGGAAAATGCTTGAAATAATGGATACCTCACATTGCATTCCTTTTTTCAAAACATCACACATCCTATATATCTCTACAAATATTATATATCCACAATAACTAAAAATAAAAATAAATGGAAAATTGTTCTCTTTTGTTTTGAGAAATGTATTATGTAGAATAGTGTTAATTTTTCTTTAGCATTTGTTAAAATTACCCAGTGAAACCATCTCAGCATGGAGATTTCTGTTCTAGTAGATTTTAACTTTAAATTTAATTTCTTTAATAGACATGAAGCTATTCAAATTATGTATTTGATATTTAGTGAGTGATGGTAGTTTTTGGCTTTTTAGGAATTCATCTATTTTATTCAAGTCATCAAATTTATGCATGTAGAGAGCTCAGAGATTCTTTATTAATAATTTTAATAATTAATAATTCCTTATTAATAATTTTGTGGTCTGAGGAATCAGTTGGGATGGCCTCTGTTATTCCAAATATTGGCCATTTATATCTTCTATATTTTTATAAGATTTATGGATTGTTGTTTTTGTTAATTTTTAAAAAATATTTTTGATTCATTATTTTTATATTATTTTATTGCTTTCAATGTTGCTGATTTCAGCTCTTTTTTGTGATTCTTTTTTCTACTTGATTTTCATTTATTAGCTCTTTTTTCTCTTGAGCTACAAGATATGAGCTAGGTTATTGAATTGAGCCTTTGCTTTTTTTTACTTAAATGTACTTATTAAATTCTTTATGAGACTTCTTTGACCCAAGAATTATTTAAAAGTTTGTTCTAAGTTCTAAGTGTTTGAATATATTCCTGTAATCTTTATATTATTGACTTCCACTTTGATTCCATTATGCTTAGGGAATATACTCTATGTGATTTCAAGCTATAAAAATGTATTATTATTAGTTTTTGGTCCATAACATGATCAATCTTGATGTATGTTCTCTGGGAATTTGCAAAGATTGTGTCCTCTGTTGCTGAATGGAGAATTATATAAATGTCAATTAGATGCTGTTGTTTGATGATGTTATTAGGGTTTTTTTTCATAACTTTGCTGCTTTTCTGTCTAGTTATCTCATTAATTGTTGAGTTTGGGCCATAAAAATCTCCAACTATAATTGTGGATTTACTCCTTTCAGTTCTATTCATTTTTACTTCACCTCTTCTTCTGCACTGTTGTTTTGGTGTAGATGTATTTAGGTTTGCTGTGTTTTATTGGGGGATTGACTCATTTATTATTTTTCATCTAATTTGCTTTATTTGTTCATATATATATATAAAATGTATATATATATATATTTTTTTTTTTTTCTTTTTGGCTGGGGCTGGGTTTGCACCTACTACCTCTGGCATATGGGGCTAGCACTCTACTCATTTGAGCCACAGGTGCCACTCGTGTTTTTATATATTTTTATTTAAATAGATTTAAGGGGTATAAGTGTTTTTTTGTTACATGGTTGGATTATATGGTGGAGAAGTCTGAACTTTTAATATACCTGCCATCTGAATAGTTTACATTGCACCTGCTAGGTTATTTTTCATTCAGTAGGGGTCCACTCCCTCACTCTGAGTCTCCAGTGTCCATTAAGTCAATGGCAGTCCATAGCTGCCACTTATAAGTAAGACCATTCAGAATTTGATTTTTGATCCTAGGTTACTTAGAATAATGGCTTCCATTTCTATCCAAGTTGCTACAAAAATTGTTATTTCATTCTGCTTGGTGGCTGAGCAAGTAGTATTCCATGGCTTCCATTTCTTTATCCAGTCTTTAGTTGATGAGCACTTATGTCTTATGTTGATTCTGCATCTTGGCAATTGGTGAGTTGCACTGTGACAACATAACAGGTATAGGTGGTCTTTTTTATAAAATGATTTACTTTCCTTCGGATCTGTCCCCAGTAGTAGAACTGCATCAAATGGTAAATTGACTCTCTCAGAAATCTCCATACTATTTTCCAAAAAAGTTGTATTATTTTTATTAGCATTCCTTTTTCTCATCTGCACCAGCACCTATTTTATTTTTTTTTTATGTTTTTAATAGCTATTCTGACTGAAGTAAGATGGTATTTCATTGTACTTTAATTTGTACTTCCCTAAGGACTAGTGATGCTGAGCATGTTTTTTTTTTTTTTTGCTATTTATTGCTCTTTTTAAAAAAAATATCTGTTCATGTCTCTTGCTCACTTTTTAATAACATTTTGTGTTTCTTTTTTCTTGCTGATTTGATGGAGTTCCTTATATTTTGGATATTAGACCCCATTTATTATTACATAAATATAATGTTACTTTCCATCTCTGATAATTTTCTTTGCACTGAAATCTACTTTATATAAATATAGCCAGTTTGAATTCCTTTGATTCATATTTGCATGATATATCTTTTTTCCCTTCTTTACTTTCAAATTGCCTACATTATGTAAGAATGTTCTTGTACACAACAGATATTAATAGTTAAGTCTTGTATTTTAATCCAATCTGCTGGTCTTTGTCTTTTAATTGCTGTATTTAGGCAATATTCATTTCATCTAATTTTTGATATGTAAGATTTTAGGGTTACCATTTTATTTTTAGATTCTATTTGTTTTCTCTGTTTTATTTTTCTGCTCTCTTTTTCTTGCTTTGTTGTGAGTTACTTGGACAAATTTTAGAAATCCATTTGGATATTCTATCATGTTTGAATTTCTTTCTTTGAGTAACATTTTTAGTGGTTCTTGAAGGTACTGCATTACACAACACACACACACACATATCTTATCACAGTCTATTAGTACTATTTTGCCAGTTCAAGTGAAGTGCCTCCTTTATCTCTGTTTAGGTCTCTTTATCCTCCCAATTTGTAATATAATTATCTTAAATTTTTTTCTGCAAACATTTAGAGTTATATCAGAGAGTGTTACAATTTTTGCTTCAACTGCCAAACATAATAAGAAAGCCAAGAGAAGAATAAACATCTTTTATATTT
>NW_003852780.1:91057-92885 GCF_000181295.1 Otolemur garnettii
TTTTTTTAAAAATATTTTTTGTAGTTTTTGGCCAAGGTTGGGTTTGAACGTGCCACCTCCAGCATATGGGGCTGGTGCCCTACTCCTTTGAGCCACAGGTGCAGCCTTCCTTTTGATTTTTTTTTTTTTAAATATACATTCTGTTTGTTTGGTCAGACTTTCTAATTTATTTTCCCCACTCATTCAAATTTTATCATTTCCTTCATTTGAATTTTAATTATCATCCAGCAGGAATACAAGTCATGACTCCCTACAAGGCCACTTATAATACTAACCTGGTGGGTTGGTGGGGACTATTCATTATGTCCTGAGGAGAATGAAAGTCTTGGCTCTCTGCTGGCTTCTTTGTATTGGATGGAGAAGCTGTAGGGTTTTTGTGCTCTTTGGCTGGAGTATAGTAGTCATTTCTAATAGGTTTTCTTTCTTTCCAGCATTCTCCCTCTATACTGTTTTTGTGAATAAAGGGGAAAAAAAGCCTTTGTGGAAGCTTTTTTCTTTTATCTCTACCTGCAGCCTTTTGGATTTTTTGGATTCTAGCCTTCTTCAGCCCCAAATCTTAAATACATGGAGAAAATCAAAATCCCCAAAATTTACTATCATGTTATTGCTTGGGTCCTAAGGTTGCTAGCTAATCTGGCCATTTTTCCTTCACTTTTTGAACTGTCATTATGTTTGGTTCACATATAACATGTAGAGTTGTTAGTTTTACTTAGTGGGAAAAAGTAGGAAAAAGTATGTCTGCCTCATCTTCCCCATCTTCCAGGAAGTGTAAACATTCATCCTATTTTTTCTACATAAGAATTCTGACTTAAACAGCTGTAAAGTGTGACTTGTTAATGTTAGTAACATTTCTTAAGATGTGCCTTATCTGTATTATCTTCAATCTCAGTAATGCACCTGATTAGGTTCTTTTATTGAATCTAAAGACATCATCTGAATTATAGTGAACCACCATCTGCACTGGGATAAGGTTAACTGTTTTCTCCTATAATCCTCTGCTATTGGAAGGGACAGGCTTCTGGGAAATCATCTCATAAATTTATTCCTTAATCTGAACTATAGAAATAGCAGGCTATGGATTTAAGAAGACATTTTTCATCGTAATGCCAGTGTAACCAATATAGTGGTAAAGCTATTCATTAGCCAATCTCACAGTAATCTAATGGAGGAGATTCATGTCTGACAACACCTTCAATCTGTTTAACTAATCATCACCCATCCTCTCTTCAAGTGTGTGTATGTACACATGTGCACACACACAGAATACTAGAATCATGTGATTTCTGATTCAAGTTGAAGAAAATTAGTTATAAGAAGTATAGTTCAGGAAATAAAGTTGAAGATGGTGGTGGCCTGTTAAAGCTCCTTGCCTGTTTTATTTGATTTGTAAGATTTATTAAGCACAGAAGGGGCATATATTGGTAGGAATGAGAAGTTCAAAGTTCTGTGACATAATTTTGTAAACTATCATTTTATCTATACACATAAACAAAAATTTGTTGATAAAGAACATGAAATTTTGATCAGACTTTTTACCCTCTAGTGCAAAACCTTTAATTCAGAGGGTTTTTATAAAGTGAAATAGGCCATACATACTTATTAATTGGTTAAAATGCATAATTAATAGCTAATTTTTCTATAAAATAACTACTTCAGATATAATTTGTAAAATTATATGGACTTGGATAGTATCCCTGTATATCATTTTGGTAATTCTTCTGTAAGCTAAAATTTACAGGCTGAATATAGGCCCATTATACCAAGTGATACGTTTTTTTAAAGTTGTCATTGGATGATCCACTCCTTTATTTTTGGTTGCATCCAGAGA
>NW_003852780.1:96664-101366 GCF_000181295.1 Otolemur garnettii
AAAAACATACAAAAACATGCTCAACATCAGTAATCATCAGGGAAATGCAAATTAAAACCATAATGACATATTATCTAGCTTTGTTAGAATTTAGCAATTATTTAAAAAGTCCACAAACAACAGGTGCTGATGCACTGTTGATGAGAACTGCAAATCAGTACAACCTCTATGGAAAACAGTATGGAGAATTCTCCTCATAGAACTAAAGCAGACCTGCCATACATCTGGCAATCCCACAATTAGGTATCTACCCAAAGGAAAAAAAAGTTTTTTTTATGAAAAGACACCTGCACTTAACGTTTTATTGCAGCTCAATTCACAATTACAAAGATGTAGAATCAATGTATGTGCCCATCAATTCATGAGTGAATTAACAAAGTATAGTTTACATATTTATATATACATATTTATTCATATAAATATTTTATATAAAATACATATACTATACACACACAGACAGCCCATGGAGTACTGTCCAGACATAAAAGGAGATGAATTTGGATTGCAGCAATTTGGATAGAAACAGAGACTGTTATCCTAAGTGAAGTATCTTGAAGTATCTCAAGAATGGAAAAAAAAAAAAAAACCTCACAAATATTCTTTAGCAATTTGGAACTAATTCATAAGCATATATGGGTATATAGAAGTTACTGTAAATTAAGATAGAGGGTTGGGGGAGGTGGAAAGGAGAGAAAACCTACCTAATAGGTACAATGAACACTATTCTGGTGATTGGCACACTAGCCATGACTTAAGCCTTTTAAAAGCTATCTGTGTAAAGAGACATTTGTATCACCTTAATATTTTGAAATAAGATAAAAGAAAAAGAAAAAGAAGATAATGATTGATGAGCTGCACCACAAAAGACCAAGTAGACATTCCCCGACTGGATTCCATTCCTGTTGCCCCAACATTAATTTCCTTGTCTAATGTGAAAGTCAGTCATGAACTCAAATTACATACTCTGCATACTCATACTGTTTACCACAATGAGACATTTTGCTCCTTGACTCCCACCTTTCAAGGTGTGTCAGTGTTCCAGCAGAAAGATTTTCTTTTCTTTTCCTTTGAGACAGAGTCTCACATTGTCGCCCTCTGTAGAGTGCCATGGTGTCACAGAGCAAAGCAACCTCAAACTCTTGGTCTCAAGCGAGCCTTTTCCCTCTGCTGAGACTACAGGCACCTGCCACAGCACCCACCTATTTTTTGAGACAGGATCTTGCTCTAGCTCAGGCTAGTCTGGAACTCCTGAGCTCAAACAATCTGCCCAACTGGTCTTCCCAGAGTGCTAGGATTACAGGCATGAGCCACCACACTCTCCTGGAAGATTGTTGACCGCACCCTACAGCTGAAGACTCTGAGGCTCACAGAGGCTTGTAATAACTCAAGCTCTTTTAGGTGGAATTTGTCAATGCAGATTTAAATCAAGTTCCCTGACTCCACATCTCTTCTCTGCTTTACACACAATGGATCAGGTAATAATTTGAGAATTCTTGATTGAATTTCTCCTAACCCTTAACTTCTGAAAATTGTTTCTTTTCTTTTCTCCTGTTTTATTTTCTGCACATTTTCTTCCTTCATCTGGGTGTGCCATCCATCCTAGACCCCAGTACAACCAGTTCTTCTGGAAAATGCACTAAACAGTTACTTCTTGTCTGGCACTTTTTTTTTTTTTTTTTTTTGAGACAGAGTCTCACTATGTCACCCTTGGTAGAGTGCCATGTCATCACAGCTCACTGCAACCTTAAACTCCTGGGCAATTCTCTTGCCTCCCAAGTAGCTGCGCCACAATACCCACCACAATGCCTGGCTATTTTTTTGGTTGCAGTTGTCATTGTTGTTCACCAGGCCTGGGCAGGGCTTGAACCCACCAGCTTCGGTGTATGCGTCCGTAGCCCTACTCACTAAGTTATGGGTGCTGAGCCATTGTCTGGCATTTATTATGCAATAATAATTGTGCTGAACTTTAACAGTTACCTTATGTTCTTTCCAACAAAATTCTGACATGTTTTTCCCATTCTGCAGAATTACCTATCTGACATAATTCCATGGTCTTCTGACAAAGCTAACACTCTTAATCATTATGTTATTGTTTCTTTCTCAGATAAATTCATGTTAAAATGACCTGTTATATATGAAGTTACAGACTCTTAAATGCATAGACTTATACAAAAACTTTAATACTACTCTAAACTACTTTTGTGGCACTGATTTTAATTACATATCTTTATAATTGTTTGTCTAATGGGCACTCTCTTGCTATAAGTTTTATAAGACTGTAAGTTTTATGATGACAAGGACTTTGACTAACTTGTTTATCTTGCATGCCATCATCTAAAGCAGAAGCTGAGATGTCGTTCATCTTAACACATACAGTTTAAGAAAAGCAATATGTCCGTGAAGAAACATTAAAGTATGCAAATTTATTTTGCATATTTTAATTTTTTTTTGTTTTGTTTTTCAGTTGTTGGTTTTATTGATTGCTTTATTTATGAACCATCCTACTTCTTCATTCTCTTAATCTTACTTTCTTAAGATCTGTTCCATGCTTTTCTACCCTTATCTGGGCCTTGGGAAACTGACATATTAGTATATATCAACTAGACATTCTCACCTTTGGCTTCCTATTAGATTCAGCCAATGGGAGGTATGTCAGAGATGCAAACGTGATAAAGAGACATGTCCAAGTATTTACCACCCTATGTGCCTGCCCCACCTAGTCACATGTGCCTCCCTCAAAGGCCACCATTCCAACTGGGAGCTTCCCTCCCTACAGAACTACACACCAACTACACAAACTGTATTAGTTTCCAGGGCTGCTAGAATAAAATATGACAAGTGGGCTTGCTTAAAACAACAGAAATAGGTTTCTCACAGTTCTGGAGGGATGGAGTCTGATATCAAGATATCAGAAGGGCCATGTTCCCTCTGAAACTTCAGGAAAGAATTCTTTCCTGCCTTGGCATCTCGTTGCTGCAGGCATTCCCAGGTATTCCTGGGCTTGTTGATGAAACACTCTCAGCTTTGCCTCCACTAACCACACAGTGTCCTCCCTATGTATCCATCTCCCTGCACCCCTTCATCTTCACATGACCATTTTTTGTAAGGTCCCAGTCATATTCCAACCTACTCCAATATGATCTTAACTAACTACACTTGCAATGATCTATTTCCAGACAGAGTCACATTCTAAGATGGCTTAGATCTTCAATTTGTCTTTTTAGGTGGACCTCATTCCATCCATAACATTATCCCTTTCCTTGCTTCCTCAGGCCTGGAAGTGCTAGTAGTCATCTCCTGTTGCCTTTCCACATGTGCTCCACTATTTTGTTGGTTTCCATAAACTCTGTGCCTTTACATATACTCCTTTCATTCACTCTAATGATTTCTCTTGAGTATGCTTTCTACTTCCCTCCTAGCCACTTATAATAATAAACTGATACCCCCATATTCCCCAAACTCAGTGTACTATTTATTTGCCCAGAGTTAGAAGGTAGAATGTCCAAGATGCAGAGGTTTGGGGGGATAAAACTGACTAACATTATACACACACACACACACATTTCAAAGCCATTTGTGAATTAAAAAGAAAGTATAACACTATATATTGAATTGTCACTCCACATCCCTTGCTCAGTGATAAAGAGATTTGTATCTGCTAATAGTATTAGCATTTTGCTAGTTTTTTATACACACAGACACATGTATATGGATGAGGAGCTAGTCGAACGTTTTGAAACATGAGTCTTTTACTAATATGAAAGAACAAGTAAAAAGGCACATTGCAGTCATCTGAAAAGCTGATGACAACACCCAAGATAGTTATAGCAAAATATTATTTTTTAATGATGAAAAAATTGTTCTTTAAACATCAGCTATAATAGAAATAGATTGGAACTTGTAGGAAGGATAAAGTCAAAATTCCAAAGCCATTCGTGAATTATGAAGAGCACTACATAGTGAATTATCACCCCAATCCCTCACCCAATGATGAAAAGATCTGTACCTTTTTAAAGTTTAATACTGTATAACCATCACTCACCAAAAGTCAGGCAAAGACACTTCAGAAGGTGATTACTGGAATGGATATGCTGACATACAGCCACATTTGTACCATTTCCTTCACTGCTTTCACATAATTTTGCCTCACTTGTCTTCACTTTATTCAGAGACCAGTTTAAAGATCTGAGAAATGAATTGTCAAGTATCCCTTTCAAGTGATGAAAATTACCCATTTGGGTTATGGCATCTCCATTATGAAAACACAATTTATACTTGTAATTTTAGTTACCCTGAAAATATGTGTACATGTATGCATCTGTGCATGTGTGTGTACTGCGACAAGCTTATCAGTAGTTGTTCATGTAGAAATATTCTGGTCTAAGCAATGAAACACCAAACTGTGTGAGGGTAACCTTGAGAATTGTGCACCCTTTCTTTATGCAGATGCTAAATTAGTTAATTATTCCTGCTTAAGGGTTCACAAATTTTCATTTTACTTTAATGCATTTCTTAGAATAAATAATGAGAACGTATTCTAACTGAAGTAAATTCTATCAAAAATAGAATAGCAATGTTAACAAATGAAATAGCGAAGATGGCGAACTGCAGCCAGCTTTTTACAGAAGCTCCCGTCCAGAAGGAGGCTGAAAGGACAGAACCTTAGCAAATTAGCTGATGGTTTGGAGCAGAGACAAGAGAG
>NW_003852780.1:112374-114248 GCF_000181295.1 Otolemur garnettii
TTTTTTTTTAATTATTTTTAAAGAAAGTATGACAGACATCTAATATTAGAAGTGCTGGAGTAAGTTTCTGTGGCAAACAACTTCTGAAATGGCTCCCAAGAATCTTCACCTTCCTGGGACTCGTGTTCCTAATGAAGCCTTTCCCTCTGTAAGTGGACAAACCAACTGACTTGCTTCTAATGAATGGAATATGCCAAAAGGGATATCACTTCCAAGATTAGGTTATAAAAGATCATAACTTCCACACTTTGGTGCACCCACTCTATATTGCTAAACCCTCTCAAAACTGTAGGTAACACTCAGCCAGGAGCCAGCAAGGAAGCCAAATCCTCAGTTTCACAGCCCATGAAGAAATGAACACTTCCAACAACCAAGCAAATGATCATGGATGTGGGTCCTTCCCAGTTAAGCTTTGTGAAGACACTAGCCCTAGTCATCACCTTCATTGTAAATTGTAAGGATCCTAAAGCTCTGAGCCCCGTTATGTCTCACCAATATTACTAAACTATAGAAATGGAGAAAATATTGTTCTAAGTCATTACATTTGGGATAATTTGTTACATGGCAATTGATAACCAATATGCTTTCCTTTTAGCATGAAGAATGACAGACTACCAATGAAGGGGAAGGCTTAGGAGCCTATTTTGGAGGGGAGCATAGATGCAGTCAATAAATCTAAGTAAAGATTGCAAGGAGAAAGTGGAAAAATAGGAAAAATAAAGCAAAATCCTGGGGGAAAGAAGTGAATAAACTTTACAATGGGTCTCTTCTTCTCTCTCAAAAATGATCTGTATCACAGACACTGTGTTCTTTACCTGCTCACTCCTTACAATCCAGCCACATCTGTCTTCTCTGCCCTTCTATACATCTGGGTCAATGTCCTTGATGTTCCCTCCCCATGGAATATTTTTGCTCTACTCTATAATCCTGGCCTTTTTCCTTCCTCTGTTTCTCAGATTAATTATCAACTTCAATGAGCATGCTCTCAAAGTAATTTTCTTTCTTTTTCTTCTCCATCTAAAATCCTTCTTTTTCATATGTAGATTTGTTACAGCCTTTAATTGGTGACTTATTAAGTTGTATGTTTTCCACCCACTAGAAAATAAACTTTAGTTATATTCTAGAGTATGTTCAAAGCCAACATATAAATGCACACGCAGACCAAAAGACCTACAGAAACTTGAATGAGATCAGCCGAGAGTGGATGATCACAGAGTATTTCAACTGAAACTTAAAGATACATGGAAAGGAAATGCTGAGTGCTGTGTGCTAGGTCTTTAGTAGATTTGGGAACCTCGTTAAACACAGAATTACCTGACTGATACAATAGTAAGGATATATTTCAAGGAGGAAGATAAACTATGTTTTAATGCAATGTAAATCATCATATCAGATTATAAGCAGTCAGGTTCAACTCCATAAAATCATATTATAACATCTTTTTTTTGGTGTCTTATAATATTGAAATATATTTGAGACAAACTCTCTAAGACCTATATTTCTAAAAGCACCTATATTTGCAATTCAGTTAGAAACAAATGATCCTATTCATCCAATTTCTCAAATGATTTTAAATAGCAGGGAATTGTAAAGGAAACTGGGTTACCATAAAAAGAATAAAAGGAAATAGTGAAAATGGTAATGATGCATTGAGTTTTGGACTTTAAAACATTTTCACATGTAAGTTGTTTTGCTTTATTAATTTGTATGTTTATTATTTTTATTACATTTTTAAATATTCATGATAGGTCGTGAAAAAATGACATATATGCTAGTCTTCTCTCATTGTACATATTAAACATATCTGTCAAATAGCACAGATAATCTCAGACAATTTATTTATTTGTGTCTATATTCATTTCTATCATTGGGTT
>NW_003852780.1:115089-118426 GCF_000181295.1 Otolemur garnettii
CACAGGCACCCGCCACAACACCGGGCTATTTTTTGGTTGCAGCCGTTATTGTTGTTTGGCGGGCAGGGCTGGGGATTCGAACCCACCACCTTAGGTGTACGGGGCTGGCGCCTTAGCCGGTTGAGCTATAGGCGCCAAGCCCACAATTTTAAAATAAGATTCAAGAATTAAAAATAATTCATAGCAGACAAGCATGTGGAAGAGTTCTTTCATTCAACATTACCATAGCATTTCAGTGGAAGTGTATAGGGCATTCTAATATATTGTGACCATTAGGTGGGTTACAATTTCATCGTATTTTTCTCTGTAGTTCTAAAGCTCATCCCAGTGTTAGACACATTTATGGAGTGAATGAAAGAATCAACTAATACCTACTGGCAAAAGTACATATGAGAGAGACTACTTTCAATTTTCATAACATATCTCAGATGCATTAAAAAGTGCTGAATTATGTATTAGAGAAACTGGTAGCATCCCTAAGACATAGAGACACAGAGACTCCTTCAAAGTCTCACAACTGTATTTCTCATTGCATGTAGTTTCCTTTAAAATTCTGAATTATGTTACCCATAATTGCTTATTTATCTATCTATATCTTCACAATAAATTTGCCTTGTTTTTGCAATGAGTCAGGCACTATCCTAGGCATAGAACACAGGGAGATGACAGTGGTTGGAGTAAGTGCCCTGATGGAGGTAACAAACAAGCAACTAGACCTGAAATGAGGAAGTGCAGAGTGCTACAAAACTTCTACAAGTCTTCAGAGGACATTTCTTAGCAATGTAGTTATTTTTAAGCTAAAATTTAAAGAACATTTATGTTTCCTCCAAATTCAAATGCTGAAATCCTAACCCCCCGCATGATGTTCTTAGAAGGTGTGGCCTTCAGAAGGTAGTTGAGTCATGAGAGAAGAGCCTCATACAACCTAATCCATCTTCAGCTCCATGGAAAGAAATTTGGACCATGGCAACATAGCCTGATATGCTGATCTGTTTGCTAATAGGGCTGGGTTTCCATTTACTTTCTCTTCCCTGCAAGTGACACTATCTTAGCTCTGTACACCAAACTAGAGAGACCTTCTAAGATGGAGATGAGCTAAAAGATTCAAATGCCAGGGTTATGTAGAGTTAACTTGGGGTTTTATACAAACTGAGATTTTATGACTTCTCTAATTCAATGGTTCTGTACATTAGAGGATATGAAGATTGTCTGAACTGTTCAAAATGGTAATTCTATTAGAAATTATTCTAACTCAGACAATTTATGGATTCCCATTTTAAAACACTGTTTTTCTATTATTCATAAATTCAAATTTGAATGTGACATAACAGAGCCCTGTATAATAATATCTCCATTTATCTTTTTAACTTCATCACCCCCCTAACATGCTTCTTGAGACCAAGACTTTTGTTACACAAAACCTCTCAAATTATACTCTTTTCTCTGTCTCATACCTCTATTAAGTTGCTGAAATTAGCCAACTTAAGCAGGACTTCAATTTATCTTAATACCATTACTTCCTACCATTTTAGTTGATTTTATTAGCACCAAGCTTTGAAACAAAACTAATGACAATTATGTGCTAGATTCATTTTTATACATTTGCATACATACTTACTCATTATATATTATTTCCCCCATTATTCAGATGAGAAACTTGATGTTTGATAGGTAAGGGGTTGTCCCATGGCTAAACAATTAATAAGAGTAGAATTAGGAATAGAACCCAGGTCAGTTGCATTTTAAGGTCCATTTTTATCCTATTAAGCCAGATTGCTTTGGTTATTTTTATAGCAAAACAAATATTCCAAAGTAGTTTTAAATTAGTTTTAAACTTATCTTAACGCTTACATACATTCACTATTGCCAAAGCATTTCCATCTTTATGTAAAATAGATGTAATAATGCATATAAATTATCCTGCACTCAATAAGATATAGTTCCTCTCCCACTTTTCCTCTAGCATCTGTGATATAGTTGATGATGGATGTTTGGAAGGTCGGATGACAGATGGGGGCCAACATGTCTAGTTTCAGATTAAGAATTTAAAATTAGAGATTAAAGTCAAGTATCTCAAGGTGGGGACTGGAAATCTTAGAGTCTGGGTAATGCTCTGAGTCTCATCAAGATTCAATTTTTTTAAAAAGTCTTTCCATTTTAATTAGCACCTCTTTGTATAGAAATACCACTACCCCTCTCATCTAAACAAAGAGTAGAAGATGCATTTTATGATAATAATGTGATGATTTCTTGGTCATCACATCAATGTCTCCTCCAAAAGCCATTTGTTTCCAGCGTCAGTGAGGGGTAAGGATTTATGAACTACTCCCAGCAAACTTCCTGTGTGTGGCAGGGAAGGGCAAATCCAGCTGCTGTTTGTTTTCATCAAACATTGTGATCTGTTCTTCAAATACTGCAAATTTGATGAGACACAAATACAGTTTGTCAAACCCTTTTCTTCGCTAATTGGGAAAACAATTTGAATGTTAAGAGAAATTAAAAACGATGGTGCTGATTCATTCATATTTTTGTAAAGTCACCAGTGTTGTAGAGCTTATCAGTGCCCCAGATTCCCAGGGTCTGTCAAACAAACAAACAAACAAACAAACAAACAAGAACATGCACAAATTCTCAAATACTGCCTTATACAGACACACAAATGTCTTTCCTTTTGATCTGTCCAAAAATTAAACAGAAGTTTAAACTTTGGTAAAGTGTGTTTTATGGTGTTTCAGAAATATATTCATTTCAAAAACTATTGAATGAATAACACCATGATTGCTAACAATTATCCTTAAAATGAATTCACCATTCTAAAAACCCTTTCCTACCTAGTATTCCTCTGTGTAATAGAAGCAGAAAGATGTCATTAAAAGCTATCCAGAGATGATGAAGTCTAACAATTTTATTTTTTTTAAAAATAAACTTTATTGAAGTATAATGTGTATATAATGAAATGTATCCAATTTAAATGTGCTAAGAGTTTTATGAGCTTTGACAAATGTGTATGCTTTATAACCACCACAATCATGACACAGAACATTTCCAACACTACAAAAGTCTCCTTTGTGCCCCTATCTAGACCATCCTACCCAGCCACCCCTGACCCAAACAACAAAAGATATGTTATTTCATTTTAGATTATTTTGATCTTTTCTAGAGTTTCACATCAATGATATCCTGCAGTATGATTTTTTTTTTGTATTTGATGTACTTTGCTTGTCATAATATTTTTGAGACCCATTCATGTTCTTCACTGTATTACAAGCTCATGTTTTTATTGTTGAGCTTTGTATGGATATTCTGCAGTTTGTTTATTCATTTACCTGTTAATGGC
>NW_003852780.1:119619-120972 GCF_000181295.1 Otolemur garnettii
ATCATATGTATATTTTTTTATTTGGCTTCTTTTACTTACAGAGACATTGTTGAGATTTATCCATACATTATGTGTTTCATTTTATCATTCATTTTATTTCATTAAAATGTAATAAAATTACATTTTATTATTTTATTCATTTATAGTATTCCACTAAATGAAAGTAAAACTTTTTTTCACCAACCTTTTGGAGGATTTTTGAGTTATTTTTATTTTTGAGCGAAGCCAGCTAATGTTAGCTGGATGGACAAATGTGTTCAATTCTGGAAGTAAGAATGCTAGGCCATAATATAGCAATGTGTTTAACTTCATAAGAAGTGGCAAGTTTTCCAAGTTATGGTACCATTTTATACTCCTAGCAGAACTGCTGTATAAGTCCCTCCTCTTGAAAAAAATCTCAATATTGGTATTTTTTTCTTTTCATTTTTTCTATTTTGACTTTTTAGTTATACCATTAAAAAATGTAGTTATTGTTTTTTAGTGTTTGCTATAAAGATTACAAAATGAACTCTGAAACCATCACAATAAAGCATGAATTACTATATACTATTTCATGACTTAAAGAACTTATGTCAGTATTCTATTTATCTCCTCCCATTCTTTATGCTATCATTACTCAAATATACTATATACATATTTATTTTATATATATGTAATTTTCAAAAAGCATTATATTTATTTTTAGGTTAAACCACTAATTGACTTTAAAGCAAAATAAGAAAAAAGATAATAATATTTTGCATTTATCTACATATTTAAACTGTTCATCCTTGTTCATTACTTCCTACAGAAATTGAACTTACATATGGTTAAATTCCAAATATAAAAAATCTGCTTTAGAATTTCTTGTTTTGAAGGTGTATGAATGCTATGAATAGCTCTTCTACTCTGGCATTTATTTCATTAAGAGTTCTTTGAATCTACTCTTCTAAGCTTGGTAGAAAGGTCTAGTTTTCATTTTTTATTTCTCTTGATGAGACTTTCCATAAAGTAATGGAAAGACTGAATTTTTTCCAATGGGGTAAGACTTTTTAAAATCATACTCAAGTGAACTATGACATTGGCTATAGTAGAAGAAAGGAAAAATAATTCATATAAATGAGTTTTCAAAGTAAAATAAAAAATTTCATGTTAATTGGATGGAGAAAAGGATGAATAGAAAAGAAATGAAGGAGGAGCATAGTAATACACAGCTGGAAGGATACTATGAGACATGAGAGTGATATTTATTAGGTGAAGGTACTACACATAGTGGGCTGCACCTGAAAGGCCCTTCTTTGATGTATTAAATATGAATTAGGTTTCATTATCTGGAAAACAGCCATGGAGGAAGCAATGCTTATGAAGCCCAAT
>NW_003852780.1:121842-131140 GCF_000181295.1 Otolemur garnettii
AAGGATTTACATATAAGAGTTATATAAAGTTAGTTTTCTCATTCTCTGAGACTTGCCATATATAACATGAAGTTTAGTATTCCAAGTCTTTTATTATTTACTACTGGATCATGATTCATAAAAATTAGTCTTAGAACCTTAAGAAGCTGTTCATTCTGACACTTGGAGCACACACAACAGAAAATAAAGTCAATACTGAGAATAAAGTAACACCAATAGCTAGAGGCAGAATCCTAATGGCTTTAAGACGGTGGATACAGACATTCCTGGAACTAAATACCCCTCCATTTTTCATCTACTTTAACCAATATATTTACCTTTATAAAAGTATTTTCAAAAAGAGTTTCTGTCATTTGTAAGCAAAGATTTCTGGCTTAGACACTCACTATTTCCTTCTCCATTTTCTTAAGGGTATTTAATGATGCAGCTATTCATCTTTCTTTCCATTCTGTTGAATCCTAAGAACTAAGAAGTCCCTGTAGACGCTTGAAAGAAAGACAGGAATAATACCGAATGGAGTAGTCTAATAGTCTGAGGGCTGTTTTACCATGATTATATCTAATTTGGAAAATTTATGGGCCTTGATCCTAAAGACTATCTGTGATTTTGTTTTATATCTATCTTTTTCACTCAATGTTTGATTTGTTTGATTGAATTCTCCCCTCTAGAATTATTTCAATAAAATGACAACATCAGGGACTTTTTCTGGGTATTAGAAATGTCCTAAAATTGCTTTGGCATGATGGTTGCTCAACTCTGAAAATTTATTTAAAATAATTGTATGTGTAGGTTTTATGATAGGTAAGTTATACCTTGATTATTCACTTTTTGTTTTTAAAAAGTGAAGTGAGAGGAGAGAAAAGGAAGAGCTTCATGTGGTGGGTGGCCTGGAGGTGGTGTGGGTTGTCAGACAGAGATCTGGCAAGCAAATGAACAACTTAGGGAACATAAGACCAAGCCCACATTGTTTTTAGGGGAATGCAGCATTATTCTTCTAAATGTGTCATGATGTAAGAGGAGCATTTCATCCAAGGATTTTCTGACATTTGTTCTCCTTCTATACATACATACATTCAGCAAGTGATAAAGTAATAGAATGGCTAGTATCTGATGTGTATGATTATCTTGTGTAGAACTGTTAATAGAAAAGTCACGGAGAAACTCTCTCTGGAGTCAAAAATGTTGCAGGACAGAGCAGCACCTTGATTAGATGTTTGGAAGTCAGTATTGCATTGTACTTAAGGACATTCTCGTAAGAGACAGGACATACTTAACAACCATTAATACTGACAGAAGCCCACGGCCTGCTCTCTTTATCATCATAATCTGCCTCTGTTTACCTCCACATTTTGACCAATATATTGGAACAAAAATTTGAACAGTCAATCCTAGAGCACAAAGAAGTCACAAGTAAAACTTAAATCTGGTACAACTGTACATTTTAGTGCTTGGCAAGATCCTGAAAATGTTTGGTCTGAACCGGAGCCTCTCAGCCTCTGCAATACTGACATTTTAGCCTAGATTTTTTTGTGTGTCTGTGTGTATGGGGGAATGTTTCTGTCCTATATGGTATGGGTTGTTTAGAAGAATCCTTGGCCTCCATGCATTAAATAGCACACTCCCAGTATTCATAATGAAAAATGTTTACAGACACTGCCAAATATTCTTTAGGGAGTTGGGGGAAGCAAATGTTTCCTCAGTTGAAAATCATTGAAGGAGTTTGAATTAGCTTATTTATCAGGTTATTTCTAAAGTAAATACACTGGGAGAAAAAGGAATATATAATTGTATCAAAATAATAACCCTAACAAATTAATGAGATAAGCATTTTAGCTATGTTCCATATCTTCTGTATATTTTAGCTACGTTCTACAGTAAATATGTTTCAATTATTCACTGTGGGTATGTGAGTGCATATGTGTGTGTGTATGTATGTATGTATATATACAGAGAGATGTCATTTGATAGAAACCCATGTAAATGTATAAATACAAAGCAATAACAGTAATTTTGGCCCCACAAAATGAAACGATATATAAACCTCTTTTCTAATTCACAAAAGTATACACAATGATCATGCGTTTTAAAAAATTTATCTCATATTGAAATATATAATGTAATTCACATACTTAACAAAGTGGTAATAACAATATAAGATGAATAATCAAATCTATGTGTTTTTTCTCATGAATCATTCATCAAATTGTCCATTTGTTTTACAACTCTATGGTTATGTCAGACTTATGTTTTTGGGCAAATGGAGTAGATATCCTTATTCTCCCTGCCTCATATAATTGGAACCTTGGACATTTTATATAAACAAACATCTAAAAAGTGTTGAGGAGAAAGCAAACTGATGGGGAAACTCAAAGCAAAAGAATGACTTGGTGACAAGTTCTCTGGGTATTCTGCTTGCCTCATATGCCCCTCAAATCAGCAACATAGGAATAGCAAATGAGATGGATCAAAAAAAAAAAAACCTACAAAAAACAACAGAACAAAAAACTTAACTTTCAGAAAGTGGTAACTCTATTATAGCCAAATATCCTAGGGAAAAAAAAATGTGATGTCTCTTTCACCCATACCTCATTCAAGATGAGCTTGCAGCATACATTTCCCCTTTCCAGGCTACAATGAGGCTTTAATTCAAGGTAGACATTAATGAACAACACCATGGGTAGTCAGCGGAAACTGGTGGGGAGCTTGTGCTTCCAGCTAAGCTTGCAGCAGCTTGTTGCTTCTCTCCCTCCCCACTATAGCAGTATTATAAGAAACCTGTGGATAGCCAGGACTTTCAATAACTGCCCAAGTATAATGAGGGAGACAAACCAGGGCAGCAATGTTGATGCTCTATCCCTATAAGCCACAGGTGTGTCAGCAGAGCCAAGAACAACCACCTGTGATCAGCCTTGATAAGAACTCCTCTCACATCTTGTGTGACATCTGGTGTAAACAGATGCTAGAGGGAACCTGGACCTCTACCTCCACATCCAGCAACTAAGAGACACTCACCCCTTTTCTGTGCTACAGTAGCATCAAAGACATCCAGCTAAAAGAGAAGGTTTAAGTATGATCTAAGTCTCAGCATAATACCCTCCAAAGTGAGTGATTCAATAGAAAATTGCTCATCATTTTAAGAACCAGAAAGATTTCAAACTGAATAAAAAACAGTATCTTGAGGACAACATCAAGATGAACATGATATTAGAATTATGTGTCAAAGATTTTTAAATAGCAGTCATAAAAATCATTCAATGAGTAATTTAGGACATACTTGAAGAAATGGAAAAAAATAGAAATTATCAGCAGAGAAATAGAATAGCTCAACAAGAAGTAGATATAAAGAATAACCAAATGGAAATTCTAAAACTGAAAATATAATAAATAAGATTAACAGTTAATAGACATGAGTTTAACAGAAAAATAGAAAGGACATAGGAAATAATTAGTGAACTGGAAGATAACACAAATGAAGTTTCTCAATCTGAACAACAAAGAGAAAAATAAAGGAAAAAGGCTCAGGGATCAGTAAAAATACAACAAAAGGTCTGACATCCATGTTATCAGTGTTCCAGAAATAGAAGAATAAAAGAATAAAGAACTTGCCATTTTATCAAAATGAATGAACCCACTGGTTTTTCATAGTATAAAAATACTATGAAAAATGAGAATTTTCCTTTGTTTCAAAGCAAATTGGCAGGAGATATTTCTGTTATTTCCTTAGGTTTCTTCTATAATTCATGGGCAAATGAATTGTACCAGCATGAATGTTGTCCTTTGTACCTTTTAGCAGATTCTCAGCAATTTTGCCAGACCAAAAATGCAAGATGTATTTGTAGATCCAATGGGGCATCTTCCTTCTGGCCTTCCTTTCCCAGGAAGACTCCATTTTCCTGAGAGGACCCCAGCTGTAGCCTTGATTGAGGCATTCATTCTACAGCTGGGACAAGCTTTCTCAGAAATGCAGCTGGAATAGGCATTTCAAAGGCCCACATTGTTACATAAATTCTTCTATTCTCCATCCTGGAGGCAGAAACTCAGCCAAGGGCCCAGACACACAGGCTGTCAGAATGGAAGAGAAATGGCATTTCTCAAGACTATCATCAATTTTCTGTTCATCTTTTATCTGAAAAATTTCAGTAAAAACTCAAAGAACAACCTAATCACTAGATGTTATGGCTTAATTGTCTACTTGAAGGAGTTATTCACATTTCTTTGACTCACACCATGATTGCACTGAAAGATACACAAGGAATTGCTTAGGGGAGATGGCAGTGGAACAAGATAGGAGGAACTCAGTGGCTGGTTTGCTTAGTAAAGCTATTGCCATTTCAAAAAAAAAGAAATTTCAGGTTATCATAACCTGTTCTTTTTAAACATTAAAATCAAATAACTGCTTTTCACACAGAAATTTAATGCCCAGCAAGCAATTTTGATAATTTTCCTTCCCACATATTTATCTTATGGAGACAGACTTAGATGAGTGCCAAATATACCACATAATAAGAAAGTGTTTTGTGCTTCATTATAAGGTATAGCTTTGGGGCTCAATAAATATTACTTGAACAAACACTGAACATATTCCTTTCAGTTTCTATAGGTCAATGTCTAGTGACATTAGTTAGGGTAAAATGACCCCTTCAGGTCTCGTCAATTCTAGCTGCAAGATTGTTATGGGACAGAGAGGGTCTGGCCACAAATCTTTTACTGTCAGCTAATACGCAGGGATGGGGATAGGTCCACCAAACTTTGTCCGAAAGCTGGGATTCTGAAGAACAGTGAGAGTAGCCTCTTCAAGACTGCTTTATTCTTCCATTTCCAAAATCATAGTTTTATACATAAAAGTTGAAAGCAAAGACCACATTAACCCTTATTTTAAATAATAATCAGCATAACTCAGTAACCTATCAAAACATTCCAATTCAAAAGTTAATCTCATAAATCAGTCCACCACAAGATAGGCATCTTTAGGGTGGGAACTAAGTTTACAAAACAGTAAGAATGGGAGACTGGAGGTGAAGGTCACTTAGGACCTAAACCAACCAGATCAGCTACGTCATGTTGGCCCTAGCCTGACTGACACAATCTTATTCTCACTACATGTGCTTTCAAGATCAAAGGCCATTCTTCTGATCTCTAAAGCAACCTCATGCAACATGGATTCTTGTCCTTTTGCCTTCCATTGTGATATACTGACCTTTATCCTCATCTTTCATCTCTTGGAATTAGGCTCAGTATTTGGAAGAATAAGCCTAAACCCATATTACAATATTGTAAAACAATCTACAAAAGTCAGATTTCACATTAAGCCTGGCATGTTATAAACCTTATCTTCCTTATGCAAGAGGATTTGAATAAATTGAGCATACATGAATTATGTTTAACTATTAGAGAAACAAAATTTTTATCAGTTGTTACCCTCAAATGCCATGGACCAGTGTATTTATTACTTCTAGATGCAAGATATATCTTATCTTATCTGTCATAATTTAAGTTAGTATAGAAGACTTTTCTGTGTTACCTTCCTAATCAGTACAGCAGTGACAGGACTATATTGCTTCTCAAATCACAGTTCTGAACTTCTGATAGCATTTTTATTTTGCCTACTGATTGTTCCCTATGGTGATTTTCTGAATAAAAGAATAATGTCCTTTATCAGAGGAACCTAGTTTTCATTTTAGGAGGTTAGGTTAATGGTGTTGTACACTACATTTGAAGCCATTTCATTTTAGAGACACAGCTTGAATTTCAACTGTAAGACTTGAAAATGAAAAGATTTTTCGTCGTTGTATTTGATCATTTCTATCTGAATAGTTTGGCAGTTTTCTTCCTTTTATAGGGACCTGACATTACACTTTTGAATAGTTGGACAGTCTTCTGTTTTCTAGTCTAATTTGTTTTAGTCAAGGGCCCAAACAGGGACAAGAATATCTTCTAAGTTGTTGGCATCACATGAAGAGGCAGAAAGATCCCAGGAATGAAATAGGTGGTGATGCCGCCTCCTCCAACAACTCATAATGTGGGGCACTGTCGTAGCCTCGCATTATGTCACCTACATTTTTTATTTTTAAAAATTATATTGAAGTGTTGAAAAATATATGTAAAGTCAAAAAAGAAAGGACAGAGGGAGGGAAGAATATTGGGAGGAAAGAAAGGAAGGGGAAAGATTTAAAAAAAAAAAAGAAGGAAGGAAATAATTGCTCTTATTTTTTCCATCACCTGGAATTAATTTTGCCTACCCCAACTTAAAGCCTCATAGAAAGGGAAATTCAATTTCTAAATAGCTTGCTCTATATTTTGGGCTTTCGTTATTTCTTGTGAGGCCTACTTTGGCATTTGGCAGCTTTTATCATTAGAGCTTGAATAACTTTGAGTTCTTCCAATATTTAAAAAAGATATCATCATACTACTTCTCTCTGTGTGTGTGTGTGTGTGTTTGTGTGTGTGTGTGTGTGTGTGCATTTTCCCCACCCAAGAGAACTATGAGATCTTTTTTTGAGACTTTGCAGAGTATTCAAGTTTGGATGTTTGTTATCTCTCTAAAACCTAAAATTATTTGTGTCTAACAAAAAGATCAGTAAGAAGAGAGAGAAAAGAGATGAGAGATGCTGTTTGTAACTTAACAAATGAATACAATGACTGACAGCAAGAGAAGATTTAGTTTTTACCTAGCATTCATAGTGGTGATATTGGTATGATTCTGGATAATATGTGGTAATTTGAATCTGAGGCAGCCAGCAGATGCTGGGCTCAAATAAGAAAAATGAGAAATAAATAATAAGAAATAATAAATAAGCACAAGCTCATTTTATCATTGTGCTTTACAAATATTGTGTCTTTTACAAATGGAAAGTTTATGGAAATCATTAGTCAAGCACAACTCTCTGTGCCATTTTTCCAACTACATGTGTACTCACTGCTTGTCTCTGTGCCACATTTTAGTGATGCTTAAAATATCTTAAGATATTTTATTATTTTGAATTACCACAAACCACACCTACAGAAGACCGTGAAGAACATACACTCTAAAGTTTGTGTATGTTCTGACTGCTCCACCCTCCTGCTGTTCCCCCATCTCTCTTTTCTCCACTTGGGCCCCTCCATTCATTCCTGAAGACACAGCAACACTGAAATTAGGTTAATAAAACAGCCCTACAATGGCCTCTAAGTGTTCAAATGAAAGGAAGAGTCACAGGTCTGTCATTTAAAAACAAAAGCTAAAAATTATTAAGCTTGGGCAGTGCCTGTGGCTCAAGGGAGTAGGGTGCCGGCCCCATATGCCAGAGGTGGTGGGTTCAAACCCAGCCCCGGCCAAAAAAAATTATTAAGCTTAACAAGGAAAGCAGGTCAAAAGCTCAGACAAGCCAAAAGCTGGGCTTCTTGAACCAAACAGTTAGCCAAGTTGTGAATACAGAGATAAAGTTTTTGAAGGAAATTAAAAATACTACTTCAATGAACATATAAATGGACAAAAGTGAAACAGCTGAACTGCTGATATGAAGAAAGTTTTAGTGGCCTGCATTGAAGATCAAATTCCCCTAAGCCAAAGCCAAATACAGAGGAAAGCTTGAACTCCCTTCAATTCTATAGAGGCATAGAAAGGTGCAGATAAAAAGTATGGAGCTAGCGGAGGTTGATTCATGAGGTTTAAGGAAAGAAGCCATCTCTATAACATAAAAATGTTAAGGTGAAGCACCAAGTGCTAATGTAGAAGCTACCTCAAGCTATCCAGATCTAACTAAGATCAGTGATGAAGGTAGCTACACAAAACCATGGATTTCCAAAGGAGTTGAACCAGCTTTAAAGGTGTTGGAAGAAGATGCCATCTAGGACTTCCGTAGCTAGAGAGTTGTCAATGCCTGGCTTCAAAGTGTCAAAGGACAGGCTGACTCTTTTATTAGGGATCAACGTAACTGATGACTTTAAGTTAAAGCCAATGCTCATTTATCATTTTGAAAATCCTAGGGTCTATTAGAATTATGCTAAATCCATTCTGCCTGTGCTTTACAAATGGACTAACAAAGCCTGAATTATAGCATATCTGTTCATATGATGGTTAACTGAATGTTTTAAGTAAAATATTGAGACCTACTTCTCAGAAAAAAATATTTCTTTCAAAACAGAAATATTTACAAAGTACCTGGTCACTCAAGACCTCTGATGGAGATACATAAGAACATGAATGTTATTATTACAACTGCTAACACTACATCAATTGCAGTCCATGGATCAAAGAATAGTTTTTGACCTTCAAATCTTATTGTTTAAAAAATGCCAAAAATTTGTAAGGCTATAGTTGCCATAGATTGTGATTCCTCTGATGGATCTGGGCAAACTACATTGATAAGCTTGTGAAAAGGATTTACCATTCTACATGCCATTAAGAACATTCATAATTCATGGGAGGAGGTTAAAATATCAACATTAACAGGAGTTTGGAAGGACTCAATTCCAATCCTCATGGATGACTTTGAGTGGGTTCAAGACTTTAGTGGAGGAAGTATTGCAAATGTGAAGGAAATAGTCAGAGAACTAGAATTAGAAGGGGAGCCAATTAGAAGTGGAGCCTAACAATGTAACTGAATTCCTTTAACTTTGTGTTCAAACGAATGAATGGGGAGTTGTTTTTAATGGATGAGTGAAGAAAGTTATTTCTGGAGACGGAATCTACTCCTGGTAAAAATGCAATGAACATTGTTGAAATGACAATAAAAGATTTAAAATACTCAATTATACTTATAAAGTAGTGATAGGGTTTCTGAGGATTGACTCCAATTTTGAAAGAATTTCTACTCTGGGTGAAATATGATCAAACAGCATAACATGCTATAGAGAAATCTCTTGCAAAAGGAAATGTCAATCAATGGAACAAACTTCCATGTTGTCTTTGCCACTCCAACCTTCAGGAACCACCATCCCAATCAATCAACAGCCATCAACATTTGAGGCAAGACACTCACTGGACTACAGTATAGTATAACCCTAACTGTCATATGCACTGGAAAACCCAAAATATTGTGTAACTAATTTTATTACAATATTTGCTTTATTTGTTGGCCTAAAACTGAATATGCAATATCTCTGAGGTATTCTCATACATATATCCCTACATACATATTACTCTGTTTTAGAACATCAAGAAGGCTTAGCCATCAAAAAGACTTATCCATAAGTCTCTAAGCTGAGAATCAATAATAACTTTAAAAATCCACTAGTAGGAAGGGTAGGAGGACTTGCCAACCTTATATGCCAAACACAGAACAGAGGCTCTAGTTTCTTCAGCTAAATGTATTGTTTC
>NW_003852780.1:131670-138049 GCF_000181295.1 Otolemur garnettii
AATCATTTATATTCACTCCATCTCCCTGATTTCCTCTAAATCTTATTTCTACACAATCCTCTGATCTTTTCTTGTTTGAAATATGTTATTCCAGATAAAGCACACATCTAGTTAAAATGATAATTGTATGATTATATTGAAATTCAAATACTATAATTTGTTGGGAATCAGTTTGAAAGTAATTCAAGGACTCAAGAGTGCTTGAAACATAAATATACCATCAAAAATGAAGGCTTTACATTGTGTCATAGAAATTTTGGTAGAATGATATACAGAAGGTGGGTTCTGCCTCTTCTGGGATTCATTCATAATCTGCAAAACTTTTGATTAGATCAAAGAGATTCTTGTCTGGTGGGACCACACCTATGGTTCATCTTATAAGGGTACATGTGAATTTTTCTAAATGTAGAATATAAATGTCTCAACGCAATAGCTAAGAAGATGCCATGAAGGCTATGTTAACCAGTTTGACGAAAGTATTTCAAATTGTACAAAACTAGCACACTGTACCCCATGACTACATTAATGTACACAGCTATGATTTAATAAAAAAAAAAAAAAAGAAGAAGAAAATGCCATGAAGGCTATGTTAACCAGTTTGGTGAAAATATTTCAGATTGTATATAAAACCAGAACACTGTACCCCATGATTGTATTAATGTACACAGCTATGATTTAAAAAGAAAAAAAGTCTGGGTGCGTTCAAAGTCTTCAGTGTCAGAGATCCTATCTTCTGCCTCGTCCATCATGTTTACATGGATGGATCTGGAAAATGTCCTCCTTAGCAAAGTATCTCAAGAATGGAAGAAAAAGTATCCAATGTACTCAACACTATTATGAAACTAATTGTTAGCTACAATCCAAATGGAGCCCTAGACTACGAGGAAAGGGGGGGTGAGGGGGGAGGATGGGTGAAGAGAATGATATTGTGAGGATCATGCCTATAATTTATCCTATTAGGGTACATGTGAATTTGTCTAAAGGTTGAATACAAATGTCTTAACACAACAATTATGAGAAAGACATGATGGCTATGTTAGCCAGTTGGATGAGAGTTTTCCAAACTGCATATGGAAGCAACACATTGTATCCTATGATAGAATTAATGTACACAATTATGATCTAATAAAAAAAGAAAAAGAAAAAAAAACTCTCAAAGCATTAGAATAAACAGGGAGGCTTGCTACAAACAGTTCCCTGGTCAGACTTTTCAGAACAGCTGGGACAATGCTGTGTTTTAGATATACATGTACATATGAATGTAGATAAGTCTGGCTCTAGTAAGTATTCATTTATTTTATCTCCTTTCCAGGTAGTTCTGATAGGGCTGGCCTTTCAGAATAAATTATATTTACTTTCAGGATTCTTTTATCCATTACAATTATTGCCTTTTTAATGAATTTAACAGTGTTTCCTAGTGGTTATAAGATGATTTCAGACCTCAATTAAGTGCACAACAGCAATAATGTAATTGTCAACTAAAAACAAGAGTAGATAAATATGATCTGACAAGAAGGAAGAGGTCATGGCAGTCCTGGCAATGTACACTACACAATTTTCAGCATCCTTCTCTTTCTTCAGGTATTTCTTTTATTCTAGACCAAAAAATTAGTGCTCCCATCTCTCAAATGTAAGTTTCTTCCCTAGGTACTTTACCAAAGAGTACATTTTGGAGTAAGAGAAGCCTTTTATTATGTAACAGAATCTGGCTCAGAGAGTTCCCAGGAAAAGGAAGAGCAGCCCAGCCTACAGGGAATGGCACCAGCCTATTTGGGCCCCCATTTGGCCAATTGCTAGGGCAGTGTGTTGATTCTGCTCTTGCTGCTAAACTGATAGAAGGTAAAGTTGGAGTATTTGATATGATTTAATTGTTAGCTTTAGTGTATTTCTCATTTTACCATATTATATGAAAAAGTTATTGCAGTGAAACTCTTCATGAGAGAGGATCCTTTTTGGTTCTGTTATTTAAAAAATATTTAGTGCCTTTATAGGCCACTATGCTAAATATTGTCAATAGTGTAATGAATAGAAATAACAAGTTTCTATTCCCATAAACTTAAAGAAGAAATAATTATGGCAATAATAATAGTTATAAAAATATAGATGCTATTGAGTGTATATCAGGAAGTGTTCTAAATGCTCAGTTCATTATATTCCTATAATATTCTGAAGACCGATATTCCTCTTTTTAAAGATTTTATTTTATATAATTAAGTTATACATCATGATGTTTATGTTTACATAGTAAAATAATTACAACTCTTAAGCAAATTAATATATCCATCACCTCTCACTTTGTGTATGTGTAAAAGCACCTAAATATAACTCTCTTGCCAAATGTTCAGTATATGATGCAATATTATCAACTATCATCTTCATGTTGCACATTACATTTCTAAATTTATTCATCCCACATAACTTCAACTTTCATTCCTTGACCTGTATTCCTCCATTTTCATCTCCCTTCACACCCCTGGCAACTACTGTTGTACTGTCTGTTCTCATGTATTTGATTTTGTTTTAATACCATATATAAGTGAGATAATACAATATTTTTCATTCAGCTTCTGACTTATTTTATTTAGCATAATGTCCTCCAGGTTCACCTAGGTTGTTGCAAAATCTCTTTTTAAGGCTGAATAATATTCTATTGTGTGCATGTACACACACACAAATGCACACACAACTCCTTTATCTAATTATTCATCAGCAAACATTTAGGTTATTTTCATAGCATGGGTAATGTGAATAATACTGTAATATACATGAAAGTCATTGTGCTACATTGCTGACTTCATTTCATTTGGATACATACTCAGAAGAGGGATTACTGGGTTCTATGGTAGTTCTATTTTTAATTTTTGAGCAACTGTCATACTGTATTCCACAACCAGTTTACATTCCCAACAACAATGTACAAGCATTCTTTTTTCTCTACATCCTTGTCAACACTTGTTATATCTCATTTTTTGATAATCATCAGATAGTTGTAAGATGATATTTTATTATTTATTGCTTTGATTTGCATTTCCCTGATGATTAATGATGAGAAGCACATTTAAATATGTTTATTGGTCATATTAAATGTCTTTGGGGAAAAATATTTATTTAGGCCCATCACCAACTTTTTAATTGAATTATTTATGGTTTTGATTGAATTATATTTCTTATGTATTTTGTATACTAACCCCTTATCAGATATATAGTTTGCAAATATTATCTCCTAATCTGTAGGCTGTCCTTTCATTTTGTTGTTTTCTCTGTTATCTAGAATGTTTTTAGTTTGATGTAATCTCTCTTGTTTATTTATTTATTTATTTTAAATTAGTGGGGTTTTTATTTTTTATTTTTTTGCACTTTTTGGCCAGGGCTGGGTTTGAACCCACCACCTCTGGCATATGGGGCCAGTGCCCTACTCCTTTGAGCCACAGGCACTGCCCTATTTTTGCTACTATCACCTGAGTTCTTGATATAGGAAGAAATCCCTGCTGAGGCCAATTTTAGAAATGTTTTCTCCTGTATTCTCTTCTAGGAGTTTTCAGATCTTATATTTAGATCTGTAATCCATTTTGAGTTTATTTATTTATTTTTTTGCATGGAGTAAGATTTCAATTTTATTATTTTTCATGTTAATATCTACTTTCTTAACACCATTTATTGATGAAACCATCCTTTCTCCATTGTGTGTTTTCATGGTATCCTTGTGGAAAATTAGTTGACCACATATACTTAGGTTTATTTCTAGGCTCTCTATTCTGTTTCATTCTTCTATGTGTTTTCTTTTGTGCTAGATTATTCTTATCTTGATTTTACAACATATATCTTGAAAAAAAGGAGTCCATTAGCCAAGGGCAAAACTAAATGGCTTATTCAGATCAGCATTCCTCACAAGGTTTTATTCTGTTTTGGATTATGACCTGGATTTCGAAGACTTCATCATTCCCCATATGTATTACTTCAGACAAGTTACTTAGGTTCTCCAAGTATCATATTCTTCATTTGTAAAACATGATTAAAAACACCTACCTTGCAGTGAAGTCGTGAGAATTAAATTGAATAATATATTTATAAAAAAATGTTCCCAGCTCAAAATCTGGCTAGCAATTCACAAATGCCTGTTCTTTTTCTGAAGCTCACCCACAGCCTACTTTTTCTGGCTTTCTCTGTAACACAGGCAAATGGCAAATAACTGAAGTACATAAACTTCAGGTTTTCTGAAAGTGGGAATTCAGATAGGCAGGTTGGTGAGACTTACCCATGGTCCTCTAATAACTTCTCTTCAAGTAGAGGACTCACTGATTAGGGAAGCTGACCACAGATAAAGAGTAAAAGCTATAAGCATAACCCAAGTCTAGATGTGAGCTGTCCGAAAATTGTGTCCTTTGAGAAATCAAAGTGTATTGAATCCTAAACACCCTACTGAATCCAAACATATTAACAACATGAAACAAGGATTTTCTTTCAACCACATATATCCTGATTTCCAGCATTGTTTCCATAGGAAAGTAAGTGGAGTTCTGAGCACCAGCCAGATACACCTAGGCTAGAGGGTATGAACCCAGCCAGGACAGCTAAAACAACAATGACAACTGCAACAAAAAAATAGCTGGGCATTGTAATGGACAGGTGCTTGTAATCCCAGCTACCTGGGAGGCTGAGATAAGAGAATTGCTTTAGCCCAAGACTTTGAGGCTGCTGTGAGCTGACACCACAGCACTCTACCAAGGGCAACAGCTTGTGACTTTGTCTCAAAAAAAAAAGAACGAGTTGAGAATGCTTTGCTTTTTTGGGGGGGGGGGCTGGCGCCCTACTCCTTGAGCCATAGGCACCATAGTTGAGAATGCTTTTTAAATTGGAAATGATGACCTCCTTAGTTGTGCTATCTAGAAACATAGCTGGTACCTAGTACAAAAAGAGAAGAGGATGAGGTGAGGAGCCCTGAGAATTATATCATCCATCTCTCCTTTTCTTGACTATAATCTTCAAAACAATTATGATTTTCTGGTATATATATGTCAGGGGAGGGCCTCCAATTTAACTGAGCACAAAAATAATTTGTATCAGCAATCTTTGTTCTTGGAACATAGTTTGATTCAGAAGTTCTGAATAACTTGAGGTTATCATCTCAAGTTCTGTTTTTTTTTGGTTGGTGTTTGTATCATTGGTGGCAAAAGGTGTAATTGGTCACAGCGGACACTCTTGTAGGGTTATCAAGAGAAAAGTATGACAAATTTATTTAATCAAAGTTTTATATGACACCAGAGCCTTCTGAAAGGAAGACTCAAAGAGAAAACTTTTCTTTTTATATATATTTAGATTAGTTGAGAAATGGATGGCCATGTAGAAATGTGATTGGAGCAATAGGGTATGATCTCATGGTAATTGTCTGAAGGGGAAAGTCCAGCAATGAAAACACCCCCCCTTTGTGGGAATTAAAACTTATACTCAGTCCTAAGGCCAGTGATCAAAGGGGCAAAGAAATGTTCTTTCCTGTGTGTTCTGTATTATCTTAAAACAGAATTGCTGAGCCAAGGATCACATAGTCATAGGAGGTAAGGTCATGATGGCCCAAGATGGGAAAAACGCCAACTGCAGTTAAGTAACAATAACCTAAATCCACACTGGTCATATACTGGCAGTAGGGCATAGGTCCTAGCCCTATTGCCAAAGATTTCCCTTTAAGAAGTCCTGATTTTTTTTTTTTTGTTTGTTTGCATTTTGTTTTAATTGTGTTTTTGTTTGTTTTGCTTAAAGTAGGACAGAAGTCTTTTGAAACATGTGAACCACTCTCCTCATTTGCTGGCAAATTAATAAGATTCTCTTTCCCTTTCTTTAATTCACTGTCCTTGTTCTTTATTCCACTGATTTGGCCTCAGAGACAAGTACCAAACTTCTGGTAACATGTCTGTTGAGATTCTTACTGACTTTTCTGTGTAATATAGGGACCATTGCCCTTGGCCCAAGAAAAGCTCACTGAAAAATCACGGAAATCAGACAGAATGATTGATAGGAGTAAAGGAAAATCTCATTTATTTAATGTGTGTATTCAAGAGTGTTTAGAGTGAAGAGTTAATCACCTAATGAGTTTATTGTTTATAACAAAAGTTTATAAAAATGGGGACTTGGATTGTGGCAAAACATTTTAGTGGCAAGACAGATTTGGGGAGGCAGGAAGGAAGACAGGTGACTAGCAAAGGTGTTCTTGTTTTAAAAATGAAACTTCAGCATGGCCTACAGATATATGAATAAATGCTCTGCATCCTTAATCATCAGAGAAATGCAAATAAAAACTACTTTGAGGTACCACCTAACCCCAGTAAGATTAGCCCATATCACAAAATTCCAAAACCAGAGATGTTGGCGTGGATGTGGAGAAAAG
>NW_003852780.1:140115-141781 GCF_000181295.1 Otolemur garnettii
AATTCACTTAGAAAGCCAAACATAATGTCTTTTACTCAGTAGGCAATCAATAACCATGAGTTATGGTAATGTTTCTGAATGTAGCTGAATTGAACCTTACTTCATCATTCATCCATAACCTTACAGAGATGTAGTACTTCTGTTTTAAAGATTTATACACTTGAGGACAAAGACTTACTTTGCTTGGAGCAAGAAGAGAGAGGTAAGCTGGAAGGATAGAAGGGAGAGAAGGAGGTATGAAAATAAAATTGAAAGTCAAGAAATTTTAAACTAATAGTTTTTCTAGGCCTAGGTAGTTTAAAGTCAAGTTCAAATTTATCCTATTGATTACTTTACTGAAATGACTAGTTTGTAACTGGGCGGGTTTGTTATAAAGCTGAGTATTTATTTGCAAACGATTTCACTATGACAATAACAGGACAAAAAAGGGAACAGGTAAAATATACTGAGTTGATAGAAAATAAAATGTATTTGTAAATAATATTTTAATATAATGGACTCTAAAGTTTGGCATTAGCTTGAGTTATCACAGGTTTACTGACGGCATTAATAATGCTTTTTATTCTTCCCTGTTCCTTTCTTCTTGTCTTTCATTATTCCTTCTTTTTTTTCTTTCTTAAATTTGTATTTGTTCAAGAAATGCAAAAATTCTTGGAACTACTGTCAGACCTACTGATTACTTGGTAACCTATTCAAATCATTGTCCCATCTCAGTGACCTACGAGTTGTGTGCCCTTGTGCATGTCAGTTAATTATTCAAAATTAAAGAATTATATTACTGTCATGACTAATGATTATATTGTCATAAGAGACTGGAAATTAAAATACAGCATTGTTTTTCAAGATATGCTATCAATTTAGCCAATTTTCAAGGACCAAAGGAATACAGTGATATCAAATGTATATACTAAGTTTAAACTAAGTAGTAATTGTAGAAATATTAAAATGTAAAATTGGTTCAGTTTTACATTTGAGAAGATGTTAAAATAGAACCTACAGAGTTGTGAGATAGTTTATTTTTAAGCATAAATTTTAGCAGGTATTTTACAAAAACTAGTTCTTATTGAATATTTAGTGCTATGTAGTTGCAGAGATATTAAAAAGTTGTGGCATTTAGTTCTCACAAAAAGATAAAATACAAGTATTATTATATTAAGTTTTACGAGGTGGCAGATCTGGGATATGTAGTAAAATGTGACTGATGTCAAGATCAATGATCTTTACTATTATATTACAGTAATTCAACAAACATTGTAATTACTAAGTAACAAGGGTCTCAGGGTTTTGGAAGGGCATATACAAGAGAAAGACCCTAAAGCTACTTGCACAGTTAACTTATTTTTGTTGCTAAAATGGTTAATTGAGCAACTTGTGGATGAGATCTAGCTCTTGATTGGGACTAAACTCCAAATTCCAACTTAAGAGATAGATTCAGTCCTTCAACGGAGGTTAGGAGACTTGCTGCTGTTGATGTTAATGTTGCCAATGACTGCCATGCAGCTGAGGTCATCAGGATTGAGTCAAGTACAATTTATAATGCAAAACACAGTAAAAACAATCAAAAGCAGAGCAGATCTCACCAGCCTGCTCTGTGTGAGACAAGAACATGTGGAGGAATGAAGTGTTCATAATTATGAATAGCAGCTATTACCATAACTACATTATT
>NW_003852780.1:143195-143850 GCF_000181295.1 Otolemur garnettii
CCAAAGCAATTAAAAAGATTTTCTTAAAATCATCAGACATCTAGTCAGTGTTTGATTTTTTAACTTTATCTCATGAGATTGTGTGTGGGTGCTTTCTCTCCCTCTGTTGTTAAGAACCAGGCAAAGTGGATGAATTACTCTTTGTACCTCTGGTATCCTATGTCTGTTCAATATCATTTCATGTAGGCTGCCCTACTCCTGCCACCAGACCCCCAATCTGGATTTATCCTTAAAATTTTTGCCATGTGTCTTTCTGTGCTATTGTTTAACAAACCTGGTATTTTGAGCCAGAGGAATAATGATACATATGTATGTTGGTAGGTAGGTAGAAACAGATTAGACGATATTATAAATAGTGCTGTGGACTTCGCTCAGAAGGCTCATGATGTTAGCTTGTCTTTATTTTTTTGATGACAACCATTTATCATCTTTTCCTAGATTTGGTATTGTATAAGAAGTTTAAATTCTTTTATAACCAAAAATAGGGTTAAGGCCAGAGAAGTCTTAGAGACACAACTTTGCATAACCTTGGGATAATGAAAAACAGAATTTAGACAATTAATAAACCATAAAATAACAGAGCTCATTGTTTGAGACTCTGGAACAATTTTTACTAGACTAATAGGTACTGTCTTGGACATATGAGGATATCTGG
>NW_003852780.1:144063-147563 GCF_000181295.1 Otolemur garnettii
AATAATAATGGTTTCCCATTATCACCCATCCAGAGATAATAGTTAATCAGTTTCCTTTTGGACAGTTCCCATGAAAATAAAAAAAATACAGAAATAGAATTAAATCTGAACTTCAGAAGGTTCTTATAGAAGAGATGAAAAAAAATACATATGCTATCTCCTTGAACTTGCAACAAAAAAGATCCCTGGAGGAAGTCTTGAGGGTTCCACTTAGGCAGATTTACACCAAGCAGACCTCTGCCTTAGAGAAAGTCTACTACGGAAAACTTTGTCTTTTCAAAGTCTAGCTCTCCCCCTCTGTGGCTATTGAAATCTGGGAAGTGAGAACAATTTGCACAAGAAGTGCAGATTTTTTGTTTTGTTTTGTTTTTGGTTTTAATGTGCTGTTGTTGATGTTGTTTTAAGAGAGAGGGTCTCACTCTGTCGCCCAGACTGGAGTACATAAATGTGATTATAGCTCATTACACTCTTAAACTTCTAGTCTCAAGTGATCCTCTTTTTCTGGCCTCTGAAGTAGTTGGAACTATAGATGTACACCATTATGCTCTGCTATTTTATTTTATTTTAAAAATTTTTTGGTTGAGATGGGGTCTTGCTATGTTGCCCAGTCTGATGTGTAACTCCTAGCCTCAAATGATCCTACCTCAACTGCCAAAGGGCTGAGATTACAGGCATGAGACACCATGCTCGGACTGTTTTGTTTTCTGATTTTTGTATTTTTAAAGCAGTAGGGGGATGACAGAAAGCAAATCTCTATCCTTCTCCCAAGTAAGGATATAGATCAAGGAGGACTAATTTAATTCCAAACAAGATAAGCAGGTAACAGCCAAAAGACCCCTGAAATGATCACCAAGAATGTTTGTGAACAAGGCTGGCTTCACGGGCATGTAATTTGTGCACTCCACTGGGTCCTGCTCTCATAAGTGACTCATACTTGCATTAATAACTTGCTGCTGTCCTCTTGAAATTATTGACACTTTTTAAACAAGAGGCTTTCCCTTTTTATTTTGCACTGAGTCTTGCAAATTACTTAGCTGTTTCTGGGAAATAAAGATGGAATCAGTGGGCTGGTGTCAGCAATGAGAGAGAGAGAAAGATGAAGAACCTGTGTTATTCTGAGTCTAGAAATAGGAGACAGAAAAAAGAAAAAAAAAACACTTTCAGCTGACAGCTTGCCCCCTTGGGGGTGGTTGTGTGACTGTATGTGCTTCTCTGTTTGGGGGAAGGGGTGTGTGGGTGTGTATATGATACAAGGACTGGCCTCCAGTAGAAGTAAAACTTAAATAAAAGAGGTTCCTGCAAAGGCATGACATGGCTTTAGCTGAGAATAACACACTGAATTAGTTATTGCCTTCCTCTGAAGATCTAATTGATAGAAGAGGCTCTTCCTTCCTATTGGAACCTGAGAAATTGGGCCCCATCACTCTACTCTACATGAGATAGTAGTAGACAGTTTATGCTTCTTTCTATATTTGTCTATTTTTTTTTTCAGGTGAATTTGAACAAATAAAAACTGCTCTTAAGTGTAGGGCCTATTTCTCCTTTCCCAGATGTCCATAAAGTTTCAAACCTTAAAACTTATTGTGACCATAACAGTGGCCTTGAGTCCCATGGAAATGGAAAGTAAAAGAGTCAAACATTCTTTGACTCATAAAAACGCATTACAGCATTCAGGACGCTTGTATCTGTCGCCTGCACATGGAGATAGATGTGAGCAAGAATGAATTCTTCCCCACCTTACAGACAAAAGCAACTACACTAGAATTCTTATGAAATCACCAGAGGAGTTTGGGGAACTGGATAGAGTTATATTGAATTTCTATTAAAAGTGGAATGTGGTTCCAATGTTCTGCACTCTGGGTCAGCCTGACAACATATAATTTATGTACCATATTTTCCAAATACTAATGAGGGAACTTCTATTATATAATCTATGTGAATAATAATAACAACATTGTAACTGTTCTATAACTTGGTTAAAAGATAATATATCTTAAATTTCTTTGCATGCCATTACAGGTCTAAATTATATAGATTTTTTTATGGTTACATAGTTTTCTACAGGATGGTGATGCCAAAGTTGCTATAATCATTTCCTCTTCTTGCCATGAACTTTGTGTCAATGTTTTTTCTTTTCTTTTCTTTCTTTCTTTCTTTCTTTCTTTTTTTTTTGAGATACAGTCTCACTATGTCACCCTCAGTAGAGTATTGTGGTATCACAGCTCACAGCAACCTCAAACTCCTGGGCTTAAGCAATTCTCTTGCCTCAGCCTCCCAAGTAGCTGGGACTACAGGCACCCACTATGCCCGGTTATTTTTTTGTTGCAGTTGTCATTGTTTAGCTGGACTGGACCAGGTTTGAACCCACCAGCCTGGGTTTATGTGGTTGGCACCCTAACCACTGAGCTATGAGTGCTGCCAGTGTCAACGTCTTTTTTTTTTTTTTTCATTAAACCAATAAGTATTTACTGAACCCTTGAACATGGCAAGTGAAGATAGACATTGGAGAAATGAGATACGTTCTCTGACTACAGTTTACATGATCATGGGTAGAAAATACAGAACTATACCATCATGAACCACTTGCATGTGAGTATCATTTTTGAAACCTCTAAAAGAATAGGAAAAGCACATTTTGAATGCGTTTAAACTACTTAAGTAAACAGTGACAACATATCTTAATGGAAAGAGATTTTTTTCAAACATAAATATGATTTTAGTAACTAACTAGACTATTTAAAGAAGTAGGTATAAAGAGGTTTTTTTTTTTTAATTCTATCTTATTTAACCTGAAATATGATAATTAGAACTATTTATTGGGTAAAATATGATGTTTCAGTACATGTATACAATGTGTAATGATCAAATCAGGGTAATTAGCAAATCCAAAGAAATGTTAATCATTTCTTTGTGATGAGAACATTCAAACTTCTTTATTAAGAAAAGTAAGTAAAAGTGATAAATCCAAAAAAGAGGTGTGTTCCCCATATTTGAATGTTTAAAGAAACTTATGAGATGACTGTATGTAAGAGAAACTTACCACATATAAGTGATACATTTGGAATAAGTTTCATTAAGTTTGATATAAAGTCAAGAAAATTTAAGTGCTTAACTTTTTTCTGTTCTTATCCAGATCATACTGTTGTAAGGGCCATGAAAACTAGACCAGTAATTATCTCTGAAAGCAAGTCATCCTATAATATTTGAACACGGTCTATTGTTCAGTACCACAGTACTCTGTACAGATGAGATTAGAAGAAGATGATGACAAATATGTTTGTGGTCTTTGAATAAGCGTTGGCTAGAAACTGGATTCTGAGACCTTCATCAACAGCCTTATAAACACAGAGTCAGATTTCTTGTGCTTTTGCATTAATACCAATAGCAGGGATGGTACCCAGCCCATACAAATAGAACCAGAGTAGAAAACTAATAAACAATAAGGTTTTTGTTTTTATAATTTATTATAATACGTATATGCATACACACACACACACACA
>NW_003852780.1:147785-149372 GCF_000181295.1 Otolemur garnettii
CCTGCTCTTGCTCAGGCTGGTCTCAAACTCCTGAGCTCAAGTGATCCACCTCCCTTGGCATCCCAGAGTGAACTACCAGGCACCAGGCCTGGCCTTATTTATTTATTTATTTTTAATTCTTATTTTTGTAGAGATAAAATTTTGTTCTTTCACCCAGGCCAGAGTATTGTGGCATGATCATAGCTCACTGTAACCTTGAATTCCTAGGTTCAGGCAATCCTACTCACTTTAGCCTCCCAAGTAGATGGGACTACAGGTGCATGCCACCACATCCAGCTAATTTACTTACGTTTTGTAGAGATGGTGTCTCACTGTACTGCCCAGGGTGCTCTCGATCTCCTGGCCTCAAGCAATCCTTCTTCCTTGGTTTCCCAAAGGGCTGGGATTTTAACTATGAGGCACTGTGCCTGGACTAACATTGTTTTGAAGATGCAATGCAGCTGGAATTTACTGCAAACAAAAAGTTTTTTGAAACACACATTCACCATTGAGGAAAAAGGAGCTGTTTATGGAGTAGAAAAATTGAGGACAAATCTTTGTATTATAAAATTCATTTTAATTGTCAAGGCTTTAATTGGAAATAATTGATTCTGATTAATGTAAGGGTAAGTGAAATGTCTTAGGTGGATACAGGATAGATCACAGCCAATACTGTGTTTGGGAAAGAGCTGTTTGCCACCACCACCTGTGTCAGCATGCTGTTACCAATCCTGTTGCCACTAGACAGTGAAGTTACTTCTGTCTTTTTCAGAATGACTTTTAAACAGTCCCCTGCTACCTCCCTTTAATCACTCCTTCAGATTTAAAATCTTGGGCAGAAATATTTAGTCTGTTGAATTTAGGTTTCATGCTTATGCTTTGGCTGTCAAGAATCCGAATTAGAAGTGGGTGTTTGGACATTCTTAGCCTCTATGCTAGAATTTAGTCTTGTTTTCCATCAAAATTTAAAATAAAAAAAGAAGGTTCGAATACCAAATATTTGATAACAAAACACCAAAAAATGAGGAGTTGATGAGGGCAAATGTCCACTGTATTAAGAGAACATTTTCAAGACTGTATTTTACTGTAAGCTTCTGACACACTCTGCACTTTTCTCAAGAGGATCTACCATGTGGCGGCTAGAGTGACACTCCACGGGTGTGTTTCTTGCTAAAACTCCAGGGGGCAGGAACTGCTTCATTGTAAGGTAAGGAACATGCACGCTGATGGAAATAGCACAGGGATCTGAGGAAATCTCTTCCTGTCATTGAGTAACAGTTTGCTCATCAGTTTCACTGGTGATACTAACACACTTGCCTTACTGTTTGAAATGATTCAGTGTGTTTAGAGAAATAGTATAACACCTGAAATTTAATTTAATTGCATAAGCTTGATATATTATTATGGTTCTCAAGCTTTATTGTGAGTTCTGTGGCTTATGAAATGTCCTCACAAGAAATTTTTTTCTACTTAGAGTTAAATCAAATTGTCATCTCTGTTTTATTTTATTTATTTTATTTTTTATTAAGTTATAGCTGTGTACATTAATACTATCATGGGGTACAGTGGGTTGTTTCTATACACAATTTGGAATACTTTCATCCAACT
>NW_003852780.1:149692-150833 GCF_000181295.1 Otolemur garnettii
CCAGAAACTTTTTTTGACCTATTTTTATATTTTCAAACCTAGCTTAGGGTCTGGAAAATTGGCAGTCAATAAATGCTTGCTGAACCAATGGAAGGTTATGAATTCCTGTGTTAGTAGTGCCCAGCATGGTGCTTGACAATTAAGGGGTATCAGTGACTGTGCTTTGAATTAAATGGGAGAAAGTTCTGCTTAGCTGAGCTAAGTCATCCTCACCCTTCTAGGGAACACTCATAGACAGCCACAATCCATTGCTTTATCTAGCTAACTAAAATACCTGTTTGTTTATTCATTGTGTCTTCAGGTAATCATACATTTCTTGGATATAGTGATTACATTTTGAGCCACGGGTCCACCCTATAAAGAGTAACATATCCTGTTGGGATGATATAAATGGTAATTGAATCTAATTTAATAACTGTCAGAATTTGAACATTCAGCACAGAAGAAACTCAAGGAATTAAACATACAGCACAGAAGAAACTAAAATCTCTCCTTTGTGGGCCCTGTCATTCCTGCTTTATGCTATAAATATAAGATTTGGCAATTATCATGGTATCACATTGCAAGGAATTGTCTTTTTTCTTAAACTAATGCAAATGTCTTTATCACTATTGAAATGCTAAAAAGTACTTTTAAAATGAATATCTGTAAGGAAGGAGGAATAGATGCCGAGAGTTCCTTATAAGTAATTTTAACCATAGATTAAAATAATTGAGTTAGGAAGCTTTGTTATTTTTTCCTATGAAGCTCAAATTCTAGAAAACAAAGTTATTAAAAATAAAAAGTTTTTCAATAATAAGAAGTTCATATAACTTATGTTTTCACATATTTAAAAAATTTTTTGCAATTTAAAGCTAAAAAAAGTATTTTCAAAAAATAAGTTTAAAAAATGATTTTGCTTTCACATTATGAACATACACAGAAGGGAATGAAGACATATAATGTGTTTAGACTTCAAAAGTGGATACTTGTGTTTCATAAATAAGCAGTTCATTCAGAATTGATCCCAAGTCATTGACTATATGTCATATTTGATGTTTTGAACTGCTCACTTACAATACAAATTGGAAAATATAATAATTCTCTGACTTCAGTTCACCCCTATGATTATTAGGTGACATTTCAAATCATATATTTGTCA
>NW_003852780.1:165039-166401 GCF_000181295.1 Otolemur garnettii
AAATGATCTTCCTTGGATTTATAGCTTGCCGAACTTCTTTCTGGGCTCAGCTCCCCGTCTTTGACTTCATAGATTCTGATTCCAACCAGTTTTTCTTCCTTTGTTCAGGAGCCTCTGACCAGGGTTGCTACCAGTCGGCCATCTTCCCAGAATTCCCGAGAGTTTTCCCTTTCTCAGAACTCTGGAGTAGCCCGATTGCAACATATCAGTGATGGGAGCAGCTCTACTCTTATTTTTGGCAGCATTTACCTGTGTTTGCTTACCAACCAGTGTCCACAATTTATCAAAGTTGACAGTAGGCACGTCTCTAGTTCCTCTTTACATGGTAATGCCTCATGCCAACTTTCCCAAAGCAATCTGGGTGATTTTTGTCGAAGTCCATCCTGTGGTGACACATGCCACCAGCATTACCCCGGCCTCGTGGGTACTTCCAGTGCTTGCTGACACAGCCATGGTTGTGGCTCACATGGCCCCAAAGCTTCCAGTTCTTCCTAAGTCTGGATGCAATGCCAGCAGCTGAGATAAAAGATGGCTAAATACGTAAATTTTTAAAGTAGAATTGGAGGTTTAGAAACTGCATTAGAACAACACACACACAGAGGTATATATTTTTAGTTGACATCAGCTCCTAAGAGCCACAGATTTTTTTTTAAATGCTTTTATGACAAGCTAGAAACATGGCCTTAAAATGGAAGTCTGAAATAGCATTAAATCTCATCCTCTGGTGAGCTGCTAGGAACATATGGATATAATTTTTACTTACAGAGACTATTTCCCCTGGGCCAATTTTCTGGAAATCACAAAGGACTCAAAGCATGACTAACAGTTACCTGGTCACTGATGCTGGATAATAGGATATTTAACTTAAAAGTCAGTAGCAACAAAGTCAATTCTATAAGAGGGGCCTGGAACAGCCCTCCCAGCCATTCTCATGGCATAGAATAGTGGGGGCAAAAGAAAAATAGAAGCTGTAGGAAAATAAATTAGGAGAGGTTAGAAAATAATTCTGTGAAAATGTACCGATACAGTTGGGGCCCTCTATGGGAACTTACTGACAGAAATCATAAATTCCATCCAAGCCATAGTTGAGTTAGGCTTCTGGAGTTGAAAGAAAGTGTAAGGGTGAAGCTCCAGGAATGCAAGGTAATCTTTAAAGGATTGCCCAGAAAGCACTCCCAAATAAGGATCAGAATGCAAACAGTTTGAAAGGTGATCCTTGGATGGATCAGTAAGGAAATGGAAAAGTGAGGGAAGCGGAATGAGGTCGATGAATGGGATGTTATTGAACAGTTACTGCTGGAAGAGTTGAGGCTCATTCCCCTGGAGAACTCTAGGGGACAGTCCAGACTGTGCTTCAAAGTC
>NW_003852780.1:166772-170804 GCF_000181295.1 Otolemur garnettii
TCCTCCAAATCCCAGCTATTGGTCTAGCTCCTCTGCTTCTGTTCTTCCATGATATTCCTGAGCACATTTGCTCTGCCATAAGAAGCAATCCCATGATGTAAATCTACAGATGCCTGTACATGGATGCATAGGACATGTACAGACGTGGTAAGTAACAAGAAACATGTGCAGGGAATCACAGCTTCTTTTACAATGGGGTAATTGAAAATTACAAAATGTTTTTTTCCCAAGTTTGGTGGGATAAAGAAAAAGGCCTATGTATATGAGGGGCATGAAGGAAACAAGGAAGAAGAATACAGTCATGAGTTGCTTAAGGAGAGAAGTTCTGATAAATGTGTTGTCAGGCAATTTTGTCCTCATGCAAACATCATAGAGAGTATTTATCCATACTAGGTGGTACAGCCTAGGCTGTGTAGTATATCCCATTGTTCCCAAGCTACAAACCTGCACATAATATTCCTGTTCTGAATACTAAAGGAAATTGTAACACAATGATATTTGTATATCTAAACATATCTAAGAAATATAACATTGGTGTTTTGATGTGGGATTCCCCTGAATCTATAAATCACTCTGGGTACTATGGGCATTTTAACAATGTTGATTCTACTGATCCAGGAGCATGGGATGTTTTTCCATTTGTTTGTGTCATCTGTGTTTTCTTTCCTCAGTATTCCATAGTTCTCTTTGTAGAGGTCTTTCAACTCATTGGTTAAGTATATTCCTAGGCATTTTATTTATTTATTTTTTTTTTGTAGTGACTGTGTGTGGTACTGAGTCTTTGAGTTGACGCTCATATTGGCTGCTATTGGTATACAGGAAAGCTACTGAGTTGTGTAAATTGACTTTACAAAAAAAGGTAAAGCAAAAATATGGTATTATAATCTTATGGGACCATAGTTGAATGTCTTGTTCACTGTTGACCCAAACATGCTTATGTGGTGCATGACAGGATCATGAATGAGGCTTTCATTTAAGCACCTTGGAAGGAGATGGAGTAACTCGAGCCTGAGTGCAATCAATTAAATGTATGCACAAAGAATGGCTGTGGAAGAGCAGCAAATGGAACCTAACTATGGGCAGGAAGTTCAGAAAGTGATTAAGCACTCAGGCTAAAACATCAACCTGTATGGTTTGAATCCCAGCCCTAAAACTTACTTTCTTTAGCCTTGGACAAGTTATTATTTTTCATATAGATTATAGAGAGGATTAAGTAAAATATTAATACATTACAGAAAGTGAATAGTTCAATACCTAGCTCTAGCTCTGTATTGTTAACTATTACTGTAATTATTATAGTTAAGTATTCCATAGCACACACAAAGTACAGACAGAAGTAGGAACACTGAGCTCTAAGGTTGGGGCCATCCACCAGAACATTGGTTGTTTTGAAAGAATATTTTGTGGGAAAATACCAGTATTTTCTGTGGAATCTTGTTGATGTGGACAAATAGGGTAAGGATAGGATAAGGTACGGAAATGTTTTGAAAGCCAGCATGGATGACTAATAACCTGAATAAATAAAATGGATTATTTAAAGCAGCATTAAGTCAAATCATCCAGATAATAAAACTCTTATTTATAGTTTTATTTTTATTTTTATTTGGCTGGGGCTGGGTTTGAACCCGCCACCTCTGGCATATGGGGCCAGTGCCCTACGCTTCTGAGCCCCAGGCGCCACCCTATGGTTTTATTTTTAAAATTGTGTCCCATGTACTAAGGAACTGGGGATAAATCAGGTAAGTCTTCTGCTCTTACAAAGAGACAGACTATGTATGTTAGGTCCCATCTCAGGAAGTATGGGAACATTTTGGCAGACAATTAGCCAGTGATTATAAGAATGAAAGTGGTAGGACAAAGTGTTGGGAGGCATAAAAGAAAGATATTCAATCAAACTAGAGGGCATAGGTAGTCGTCTTAGTAATTCTTTCCCTGTGTATTTGTTCAGCACCTAATATGTGCCAGAGATTGTGTTAGGTGATAAAATTAAATAATTAAGACAATTAAATTACAAATGGAGATTAGTCTAGAAAAGATTAGAAAAAGTAGCATAACTGCAGAAATCATGATGGAGCTGAAAGCTAGAGAGGAAGAGGATGTCACCAGGCAAGGGCAGGGAGAAGAATGGTTCAGGCAGATGTAAGAATGTTACAAACATTTAGTAGCAGGAAAAAGTAGGATGGGTCCAAAATGTTGAATGAAATCTCATGTAATTAGAGCATGAAAAATCATAAGCATGACATGAAGAAGGCTGGCAGAGAGCAGACCACCTGGAGTCTTGAAGGCTGAGTTCAGTTTGTGGTTTTCTTCTGAGACCAGTGAGAGATGCCTGGGGGGCTTTGAGAACCAGGGGTCAGGATGGACTCTGTTTGTGGCTACCATATAGAGAACAAATTATCAGGGGAAGACCTGTTATTAAGCAGTAACATTTATCCAAATGAAGGTCGATAGAGATAAAATTTAACCTAGAATTTAAGAGAAGAGACAGTAAGGAGAAGAATGGAAGCCACCTGGGTAGAGGTAAGCAGCCTAGACTGAAGAATATGATCATTTTGAGAAATGCAAATATAACCCAATATTGTTGGAAAATTGAGTGCAAAGAAAGGGGTGTGGTGGAAAACATTGCCTCAGGTAGATTTTGGAGAGCTAATGAGAATATCTGAAGTATATAGGCTTTTATTCTAAATAATATTAAGAGGTTTCAAGAAAGATTTTTGGAAGATAATTGGGTGAAAGGACAAAGACTAAAAACCAACAAAAACTAATTCCATGTACAAATGATGGGATTGCCACTCTATGAAAAACTTAGCCATTTTCATGTCAGAAGTTCTTTTGGGGTATTCAATAATCTATCTGATACTATAATGGCCAACATACAGTGAGCTCTTATGAAAAAGAAAAAAAAAATGTTAGATTAACCCTGACGCAGTTAGGCCCTTCCAAGTCTTATGGTTCAATGAACCTACCCATCTTGAGACCTCTGCAATAGCTATGTGATTGATTATATCTGGTCAAGTATTAAGAACCTGGTTCTATCACAGCTGGAACAGTCATCATCAGTAATGATTTCCAACTACATGAACTGAATGTAGTCACACATGTGATTTTAAAGACTCAAAGAAGTATCCACATATACAGAAGTCATATTAATACAGTCAATATTGTTTCTTGAACTTCTTTCATTGGCTACCTTTTGTGTTTATTTGGTTGATTGGTTAATTGTTTCTTTTTAATGAAGATGTCCTGTTTTTCTGTCCCAATCAACTTTAAGATTCTGATTTCTGAGGTATGGGAATGGATTAAGTATTTGCATTAAAACAAAGCTCTGCAGATAACTGTGACACCCATGTAGCTTAGTCAACCCCATTTACTATACATTAAATCAGGTGTCCTCAAACTATGGCCCGTGGGCCAGATACAGCCCGCCTAGGACATTTATTGGGCCCACTGGGTGTTTTTGCCACTGTTGCCTGTCCTACTTAGCAGCCAACTCGTCCTGGGGCCCACAGTCCAGCCCTCCAACGGTCTGAGGGACAGTGATCTGGCCCCCTGTTTAAGAAGTTTGAGGACCCCTGCTTAAGTATTTAGCTAAATTGAAACAACACAAGAAAGAGTATTTTAGCAGTTTGTTTACTCAACCAGCATGTATTAAGCATCTTGCTCTATGTAATCCTGATATTGGTGACATGAACCAGAAAGAATTTGCATATATACAAAAAGAGAAAGCTGATTATAGCACCCAGGGAGTCATATGCCTTTTGAGAGTGGACAAAGGGGAGGTGGAAGAGAAAAACTCCAAGTGATGGGAGGAAAACCAGGCAAGAGTGAATCTGTCAAATACTTCATAGTAATTACAATGCTTTAATATTTCTTCATTCTTGCTTTTATCACTATTTGGCCAAAATGTTCATAAACATTGTGAGATGGGACCTAATTTACATATTCTGCCAATTATCTGTATTTATGGATAACCATTCAGAGGTTTTCCCCCATTACTCCGAATAATTGAGAATTGGCTATAGAAGCAGTTTC
>NW_003852780.1:171346-173385 GCF_000181295.1 Otolemur garnettii
AGTATACAAAGAAAACAATTATAATCTAATCTCTTTAATGTCCAGGCTCCTAAATCATGTTTTAGTATTTTGAACATGAAGTTTCACACTGAGATGGTAAAAACATTGGTGGATTTGGAATACCACTTGTGGGAATATGTTTTAATATTGTCTTTACTTGCTTTAACCTCATTTTGAATGATTCTTCTCCTATGTAGATTTTTAGATTATGGACAGTCTTTTATTTCTTGTCATCTTTGTAGGCATATGAAACTATAGATCATTTCATATTAATTCTAATTATGCTTTTCAGAGAGGTAAACTATATGTTTGTTTCTTCTTCCCATGATAGAAAATTGTTTTTGAGATCTAATTCTTCTTTGTTAAATCAATCAAATTTGATCTTTGAAGCAGAAAAGGAAAACAGACATATAGTTCAAGTTTGTATTGGAAATATTATCTCTTCAAACTTTAAATATGCAATCAGAGGAGGAACAATAGTACCTTAGAAACCACATCTCAAGTGATGGGCCATGACTCTAGTTGTATGGTAAAACATTCAGCACACATTTCAGAACCCATCAGCTCAGACTCAGCCAGACGTGTCCAAACCATCTGTCTAAATAGTTTATTGATGCAATTCAATATGACAAAGGGGATCATGTAGACATCCCAGTGCTCAGTATGACCCACATTTTTGGTTGAAGACATTTTATAATGATTCTATTGTGCTTCACTGTGGTTTAGAGAAGATTTGGCCTTCATTCATGACATGTTTACTTCTCTTATATCAAAGTATTAATCTATCTCTACCTGCTAGATATGCGGTAGCAATAAAAAGAACATTTTCCTTGGAGTCAAATAGGCTTAAGTTTGATCCTAAATGCTCTACCAGTCATGAGGTCTGTATCAATTTTTTTAACTTTACTTGCTTATTGTTTTACCATTTATAAAATGATGATTAAGATATTAGAAGAACTTGCTTCATAAAGGTTAAGAGGACATGGGATTCATACTGCATCACTGAAATCTTCAATCTGCCATTTAAAGGCTACATGACTTTAGAAGAGTTTCTGAAACTGACCTGCCTTACTTCCCATCTGTAAGTTGGGGTTATAATAGAATCTGTCTCCTTGGGTCACAGTGAAGATTCAGTAATTAATAAATATAGCATGTTTAAAAATATTTCTGGAATGTAAGAGTTTAGTAAATCATAGTTTGAAAATGTCATGATTTTAGTAAGATAGAAATGCCTGGATAATAGAAATCTATTAATTCTCCCTTGACAATATCAAGTTTGTCCTTCTCAACTGTGTGACCACAGAAGTTACAAAAATATTTTGCAATATGTGTGCATAATAAACACAAACATGAATGAAAACATTCTGAAGATTTTTAAAACTTTATCTTCAGGTTACAATGTCATCTTACCTGAAGACTTACTAAGAAACTATCTAAAATAAGACTATATATTGAGCTATTTGATGTATTTGTTGAGGTATTTGTCAATGTTTCTTCACAGAAGGTTGCCTTGTTTAAATCGATTGGTTTTTGACCACTCTAAAATTGGTATTATCTCTAGGTTCACTTAACTTTGTTTATATGATCTTTAGGAAACTGCAATATAGCATGAATACAAGTAAAACAGCAAACCCAATCTTCTAGTTAGCAACAAAGAGTCCAAAGAAACACATGAGACATCTAAACATCAAGCAAAATAGTTGACATGAAGCCTGTGAACATTATTCTACAGCAAAAAGTTATAGTCACATGCATGAACACTGTTTTAAAACATTAAATTAATATTAACTGAAAATAAGTGTTAATATTGAAAGATCACCTATTATTTAGTTGAAAACTTAAGTGTATTAGAAACTTAAGGTTTCCACATGATCCTGGGTTACTAGGTCATTGAGAAAATCATGATAATTTAAAATATACTCTATTTCAGGAGATAATAAAGGTGTTTGATAATTTTATAATAAATAGTATGATTATTACTTAAATGTCAAACTCTAGACATTTATAAAGTTGCATCACTTACTGAATCTTTTTAAAGC
>NW_003852780.1:173599-177299 GCF_000181295.1 Otolemur garnettii
TTTTTGAAAATAATGTAAGTAAAGATTAATTTCTGTCTTTTCTTTTTGTTAGGCAGAATAATTGTCTCCCAAAGATGTCGATGATGCATTAATCCCTGGAACCTGTGAAAGTGTCAGAAGGGAAATGAGGTCGTAGGTGGAATGGAGATGCTAACCAGCGGACATTAAGTAAGGAATATTATCCTGAATTATGTATATGGGTATACTCAATCTAATCACTCATACTCTTAAAAGCAGAAGAAGGAGGTAGAAAATTGAATCGCAAAGATGTGACTTGAGAAAGATTTAGACCTACTTTTTCTTGCTCTGAGGATAAAGGAAGTGTCACTAGTTAAAAAATGTAGCAACCTTTAGAAGCTGGGAACACCCCTCAAATTATAATAAGAAAATGAGGACCTTAGCCCTATGACCATAAGTAACTGACATCTGCCAACGTGAATGAACAGGAAAATGGTTCCTTCCCAGAACCTCCAAAAATATACAGTCCTGCTGCCCCCTTGTTTTTGTTTGGTGAGACTCACACTAAACTTCTGACCTATGGAAACTTAAGATACTATATTTGTGTCATTTAAGCCATAAGTTTGTGATAATTTGTTACAGCAGCAATAGAAAATGAATACAGTACATAGAAAAACTCTAGAGATTTATCAGATTATATCACACTTTGAATAAAAATCTTTTGAAATTTCCAAAAAAATGAGGCAGAGTAAGAATTTTTTATGCCTTTTATGTGTTGTGTTGTTTTTTGTAGATAGAAAGAATGTCTTCTGGTTCATCACGTTAATTTATCTGTTGATTTAGTGAATATTTGCTGAGCATCTGTTAGGTCTGGAGACATCGCAGGTGTTAACAGTGGCAATCAGAATATGGAGCTTGACAGTAGATCTGTGATTGGACAACACCTCTGATGCATGGTAGGTATAATAATTCCTGCCAGAGAAGTAGGAAGACTGAAAAAGAAAAATCAATTATGCCTTGGATTATAGGCAGTTCTTTGTCAATCAAGTTGCTTTAGGTAGATATTAAAGAATTATCAGAATTTCACCAAATGGAGCAAGATGGGCTGGCTGCTTTAAGAATGAAACAATCATGAGTTGGGAATCTGTTGACCTATTTTGATTTGATTTTGCTACATTTTTCATACTATGTTTAAGTCACATCTGTAACATCCATGAATAATGTTGATTTAAACACTGTGAGGGAGAGGGCACTTGGTACTTCAAAAGACATCTGACTCTTTCATCCAATAGCTCATGAAACTAGTAACATGTTCCTTAGTTGAATTGAAATATGATCCTGTCTAATTTCTGTTCACTGACTTTTTCTCCAACTAACTAGAACATACATATATATGTATTATCTATCTTATTTACTTTTGAGACAGAGTCTCACTTTGTCACCCTCAGTAGAGTGCTATGGCACCGTAGCTCATAGCAACCTCAAACTCGTGAGCTCAAGTGATTCTCTTGCCTCAGCCTCCCAAGTAGCTGCAACTACAGGCATCTGCCACAACACCTGCCTATTTTTAGAGACAGTGTCTCTCTCTTGCTCAGGCTGGTCTCGAACCCATGAGCTCAGGCAACCCACCTGCCTCAGTCTCCCAGAGTGCTAGGATTACAGGCATGAGCCACCATGCCTGGCCATTCATCTTTTAAAAATTATTCTTCATATCTTTGAAAATATCTCTCAGTGTCTTTGTGCCAAGTTACATCAACCAAAATTTAATACTTGTAGGTAATTCACAACATCAATCACCCTTTCCTGGATATTCTTTTTATTTATTTATTTATCTATTATTATTATTTTGAGACAGAGCCTCAAGCTGTCGCCCTGGGTAGAGTGCCATGGCATCACAGCTCACAGCAACCTCCAGCTGGGACTACAGGCACCTGCCACAGTGCCTGGCTATTTTTTAGTTGCAGCTGTCTTTGTTTGGTGGGCCTGGGCTGGATTCGAACCTGCCAGCTCAGGTCTATGTGGCTGGTGCCTTAGAAGCTTAAGCCACTGGCATCGAGCCTGGATATTCTTGAGTTTAGAGCAAGCAAATCATTTTGAAAACTATTATGACAGAAAATTAGTTCTTATAGGATAAATACAGATATTTCTTGGTAGAGCCATTGATAACTTGACAAATCAATTTCAACTTCAAGTATACCTTTCTTTAATAGTGTATTTATTTTGGGCATCTAGAGATACAATTAAAACTTTTTACCAATAATTGAGCTTGGTTTCCTCTAAACACAATAATGTTATTCTAACCATTATACACTGAAATATATCTAAAATACAGTAGAGATGTTCATGTCTTCTTAAACAGCAATTGAGTAGGGGGAATTGCTCCCTAAAAAGTATTTTAGAAACCCATCTTCCTTTCCTCACCTTCCCAGATACTTTGTTCAAACAAATATTTTCTAGGAAAATGAAAAATAACTTGAATAGATTGATGAAACAGTTTAGCATGAAACAGTATAAAAGTACTGACTTTGGGTTCAGAGTAGTATGAGTTCCAATTGTACCTCTATCCAGAGCCCAGGTTTTTAACCCCTCTGATCACCTGTTCTCCAATCTGTTCTCCCATAACTTCCAGAAGTTATTACAAGAATTAAATGAAATACGTTTAAAAGTGCCTTCATAGAATAATAGATCTTAAAAAATTTAATAAAGAGTAAAATTGTTCTTAAAACATTCATTAATTTAAAAGGTATCATTTAAGACTATATTAGGTACTATATTGTTTACATACATGTTAAGTTTAAGCATCTATTTGTTCCAGAGATAGAAAATGTAAGATTTGAAACTCACAGTTTTAAGAAAGATTGGTATGTAGGCAAAGTTAAAATTTTTTTTAGCATCTGTCTTTCTCCAAAGCATTTGAACTCAGCTTTCTCTGCTTTGCTAAGTTACTATTCAGTCATGTAATTTTCATTTTACAAAACAGTGTCATCCTTTGTTAGGATATTTTTCTTCTCCTATTCTTTGTCTTTGTGGGTTTACATCTGTTTGGGGAATGATGATGTCAATATAAATGTAGTATTCAATTAACCATGTCTAAGGGCAATGCTAATAAGTACTTTTTAAAGAAAACTCAAAAGTGCCATTAAACAGAGAAGAATGTAACAATGTCTGCTTGGTTGAATCTAGTAGTTTTAGTAAATCAAAAACATTTGCTAAAGCAGGATGGATAGGGCTGAAACACACTGAAAATAGGGTAAGAAGCAGAGGGATTGCATGATTGAGGAATGCGGCTTCAGTGAGGAAGTAGGGCACACATGGAGTGGGTAAGGGAACTTTTGGAGGATTTTGAAGAGTTAAGACTTTATTTTCTATGTCTGTGGAAACAAGAAGACCTGGAGTGATATAGTCAGATTTAATAACGGTTCTTAATACATCTTGAAAAGGAAATCAATGAGAGAAAATGCGTAAGAGACTGTTGAAAAAGATCTGACCAGGAAAAAAGAGAGAAGGAATACAGAGTCTCTCTAACATCCCAAATTTCATTTTTTTGGTGAACTCAATTTCTAGTGTTAGGAAGCTTTTTGAGTAGTGTGTTCCTCTGTCAAATTTATTTCTCTTGGTTTTTCATATGGTCTTCTTTTACCACTGCCATCTCCAAACCATCTCTTCTATGTCCTCGCCAGAAGAGGTGATGCTAATTTATCTTGGCCTTGTGTTCTCCCATATTATGTCATAGTGCTAAATA
>NW_003852780.1:177870-182987 GCF_000181295.1 Otolemur garnettii
TGAGGTAGATCTGCATTCCCAAAACAATTTTAAAAAATGCTAATAATTCACAATGGGTGATTTAGACATCTGGTAAACCTCAGCCCAGGTTTTAAAAAAATTCTCCTCAACATCTGTGATACTTTGCTCTAATTATGTTGAAGCAATACAGAAATAGATGAAAATGAAAACCTCCTAGGATTTGAGGTCATAAGGGAACATCATTTAAGGTATTTGGGATTTTTTTTTAAATTAAAAGTATTTGATTGCTTTACAACAGTTGCTCTCCTGGCAGGCAGCCTTTCCTAAGAAGATATCTTACCAGAAAGAAGCTTTTGTGAAGTGAAGCTCTAAGGAACAATGGCAGCTGTGCATGAATCTGAGCTATCCCTTATCTATCAAATGTTATTTTTTATATATATATATTATATATATACACACACACACACACATATACATATATGAATGTATATGTAAGCTGTGCTGGATAGAAGAGGGTCAAAAGTAGGACTTGTGAATTAAAGATGTTGCAGTCCACAGAAGAAGTGTTTACAAATAATGTGACTTTCATAAATTGAGAAATATGAATGAGTAACCCGGGAGAGTAATATTTTCCATGACTATTGTCATAAGTTCTATGAAACAGGGGTCTTGTTTTAATATATCCATTAAGGTAGCAAGACCCTGCCATGTGTGTGTGCATTTTTTTTTTCTTTCTCCAAAGTCAACTCCCACTTGCACGGTATTATTTTGTTTATACCATATTCTATTGCTGATGGAGGAAATGGAAGGGGTTTAAATAAAACACATGGATGATATAACATTGTTAAAATTAAAATAGAAAAAAATTACATATAAAGAAAAATAAAGCAATTAAATAAGCCAATCATTTTCATAGCGTTACCATGCTTGAATTTTAGGTTAATTTCAGAAATTCTTAAAAGCTCAACCAAACTCAATGGGCAACTGAACACAGCAGTTAAGAGAGGCATCCTCACTTCCCTCTCTGTCCTCGCCTCGTCTGCCTGAGGTTTGCGGCACAAGCTGCACAATGAATATATGGCAGTTTTTTCATCAGTAAACTGAGAGTAAGAAAAATACCAGTCATGATGGATTGTTGTGTAAATTTAATTAGTAGCATATGCATCACTCTGATTTATCCTTGGCACATAGTAATATGTACTAAGTGTTACCTGTTAATGATAATCACCACCTGCCAATCATCACCAAATCTATTGCTACCTTATTTCCAGTTGAGGATAAAGTAACCTAGAGTGAAGTAATAGCCTCAAAATATATGCAATTATTTATTGGTAAAACTAGGTCATTGTACCCAGGTCTATTTGAAATCTGATAGACTCCCTAAGGTCCCGGAACAGGAGCTCACTAAGATAAAATCATTAATTGCATGCATATCCTTCACTCCATTTAGACTCTTTGCATACTTTCCAAATTTTCTGGGGGGTTTTGGCTCCACATTTTTCTCTCTAAAAAATCAAAAATACATTTCTTCCTAAGCTTTAGAAAATTTATTTTCTAGGAATTGTGTCCAGACTTGCTCAGTGTTATCTGAAAGTCAGTGCTGATGCTGCTTCTGTTGTTCTGGGACCTTTTCCATTTGCCAAATCTCTAGGGGAAGAGGGCTTTGCTCAAAAAAGTAAAAACAAGATCTTACTATTTGCAATAGCAAGGGTGAGCCTGGAGGACGTTGTGCTAATGAAATAAGCTAGTCACAAAAGGATAAATACTATGTGATTACACTCAGAAGAGGCATCTAGAATAGTCAAAAATGACAGAAGCAGAGAACAGAAAGGTGGTTTCCAGGGGCTGAGAAAAGGGAGAAATGGGGTGAGTTGTTGCTTCCTGTGAATAAAGTTTTGATTAGGTGAGATGAGTACATTATAGAGGTCTGCAGTGCAACATAGTGCTTATAAATAACTTTATGGCACTTTGTAGTTATCAATGTGTTTAAAGGATGGAGCCCACGTGTGTTGACTAAACACACACACCAACAAGTCAAAAAACAAAACACACACACACACAGGAACTCAGGGAAACTTCTGGAGGTGATAGATATGCTTATTACCTTGAGTGTGGGAATGGTATCAAAGCATATGCATATTTCCAAACTCATAAAATTGTGCACATTAAGGATCACATCTATAAGGTATTTTTTGGTATATCATTTATACCTCATGAAGATGAAAAAATAATAAAAAAGAAGAAGCAGAAGCTGAAATGTCAATGGAGCCTGAATGCAAGGTCTAGGCGTTTTCACCAATAAATTGCCTGTTCCTTCAAAAGACACTAACCAAACTTCTAATCCATGGCAAGGTGCTAGTGAATATCATGTCCAGACATGATACTTTCAGTTTACTGTAGAAAGGGAGTGCTTAACATTTAGCTTTATTAATTCAATGCTATATCATGCAAGATGTTCAAATATAATTCATGGCTTCAGCATTTAGTCAAGTTATTTTTATGCTTATCTTTTGAAATATGTGGCTAAATTGATATCATGTAAGTATAAACTTAAGTAAGTGCTTTTTGTTGGCAAGTTGATGCAAACTAATTGAGGTAAAATGAAAAAGTGTGTGGCTTATATTACAAAGATTAATGTCAGTGATGACAATCTATGCATGTCATATGTAAGATATTAATAAAAACTTCAGTAGTGCATCTTTTGTTTGTTTAAGTGAATGTCACCTTTTTGACCTATAGCGATTTAATTTCCTCTGGTGATCAGAGACCCTGTCATCAGCAACCCTTTAAGTAGCAGGGTCTTTATTGGTATGTGGACCTTACTGGAATGGCATTGACAAATGTTGAACAACAGGAGTGAAATTGTAAACATAACTCAATTGATTGAACTGCCATAACTTTGGAATATTGTCAGGGTTGGCATACAGTAATAACACACCCAGACTGGATTATTCCTTTGTGTTTGTTATACATGCTGTTTTCTTGGTTTATTAACAGATGTTACCATACAGACACAAGGAGAGTACATGGCCAGATAAATTTGGGATATTTAAGAAAAATTAAATTCATTTCTTTGCTGTAGAATTTCTCAGTGCTTATACAATAATTAAGGGCTTTGAACAATGTTAGTGAACACGTGTACAAAGTGTTAAGTGACATGTAAATGTATCTTCTCTCTTCATTCCCTCGTCTATTTATTTTTTGCTTTCATGAAATATTTAATGGGACCAGACAGGTTTTCTGGAATGTGTCTTAGTATAGCCTGATTTTATCCAACCTGCTTTTACAGAGGATGAGACAGAGTCCCACAGAAGTTTAAGAATATTCATCTGTGGGAAGATGAACAAGATAGTATGGCAAGAACTTGAAGGCAATGGACTTGTGTTTTTTTTGTTGTTTGTTTGTTTGTTTGTTTGTTTGTTTTTGAGACAGAGCCTCAAGCTGTCACCCTGGGTAGAGTGCCGTGGCATCACAGCTCACAGCAACCTCCAACTCCTGGGATTAAGCGATTCTCTTGCCTCAGCCTCCCAAGTAGCTGGCACTACAGATGCTTGCCACAATGCCTAGCTATATTTTTGTTTTAGCCATCATTGTTGTTTGGTGAGCCCAGGCTAGGTTTGAACCGCCAGCTCAGGTGTATTTGTCTGGTGCCTTAGTCACTTGTGCCATAGGCGCTGAGCCAGGACTTGTGTTCTTCACATAAATAATATGAAACCTTAGATATGGCATACCTCTTGGGAATGGGACACAACTACAAGAAGTACTCTGTGTAACAAATGCATACATTGTTTCCTAGTTGTTGTGCCCTCATATTAACCTGAAATGAAAAAAATAAAAATAAAAACCCTTGAAAATAATTTTCATATTGTAATGAAACAATCAAGTGAAGGTGGTTATGGTAAGGGGCGAGCTAAGACCTGATATAAATGCTATATTTAGGAGATTGCGATTAGAAACAATATTGACATGGGAAAGCCAAGACCTAAAAGCCAAAAGCCGACAATAAGACCCAGAAATCGTGGAGAGGACAAGGGACATGATCAAAGAGCAGGCCAAAGAGAGGGGAAAATGTGATTTTCAACACCACTGTACAGCAATAACAAAAAAGATCTGATCCTTAATATAGAAACTGCCTTTTTATATTCTGTTTATTGTAAAATATAGCTTTCCTTACTTCACTATCATGGAGGATGTTCAGGAGTTAGAGAGGGCACTAAAGTTTTTAGGAGGAGCACATTTAAAGAATAAAGGGGCTCTATACCCTTTGGAGAGAAAAAGAGTTAAATTTTACATAAGAGTCATAACTGCCTTTCTGGAAACAGAGCAGGAATTAATTGCCCATACTCTGAGTGGAAGAAACTTCCCTGTCTAGTTTCTATCACTTTAATCACATTAGTCATTTCAAATTTTCTTTTTCTCTTTCCTTCTTTTTAAAATTTTTCTCTTTTTCCTTCTTTCCCTCCCCCTCTTTCCTTCCTTTCTTCCTAACTGCTGGTCTGCTTTCCTCCCTCCCTTCCTTTCTTCCTTCTTTTCTCTGCCCTTCTTCCCTTCTTTTTTGTCCTTTGTTACTCCCTCCCTCCCTTTCTTCCTTCCTTCCTCCTTCCTTCAGTCCTACTTGCCTGCCTGCTTTTCTTTCTTGATGAAGATATGAGTGGGCTTTATCCATTTGTTCTATGTTTCTTGTCCTAACTTAGCAGTATAAAAACTAATTCTTTAGGAGTAATTTTAAATTCACATAGAAATGTTTCCAAATGTTTATAGAAAACAAGAAAGTCCAAATGATTGCAAATGTGGAAAGGTTCCTAAATTTCTTACAAAACTTTGGAAGTCAGATAGACTTTCCAGATGTAAGTGAATTTAGCACGTTCTCACAGCCAAGAGCACTTGTGATGTGTGTTATTATCTATTTTGTTTTCATCACTCTGGGCAAATAGAACAGTAAAACAATACAAGCCAAATAAATAGCATTAAAAGACTTTCTAGGGCCTTTCATCAACTGGGGAAATTGGAAACAATGTTATATCTTCCTTCTTCTTCTTCTTAACCTTTTTACAAAATCTCATTTTTTATAATACGCAGTACATATATTGTTTTTACTGTCAGGAGGCATAAGTGTGACAGCCTGGAGAAATGAGCCTACTTAAATCGTTGTAAGA
>NW_003852780.1:183619-194916 GCF_000181295.1 Otolemur garnettii
TGTCACCTGAAAGATGGGAAGGAACTAGCCAGAGTCATCCAGACAAAGAAAACTCAAATGTAAAAACTCTAAAGAAGGAATTAGTGTCTTGTGTTAGAGAGAGAAAGAAAGAGCATGGGCCAAACCAGGCAGGAGATAGTAAAGCATTTTAGGAAGTTCATCTAGTTCTACATACAGTCAAAATATTTGAGAGGGCAGTAAGAGGCTGAGAGACATGATATCATTTGTGTCTTTAAAAGACATTACTAGGTTTCAGATATCTCTTAATTTCTGGAAATGTATTTAAAACTGAAAAACATAGAGAAAATATAAATTATTATTTAAGAATAAAAAATACATTAGAGAGAAACTGTCTATAAGGCAATCCTTTGTGATGTGTATGTATATAAGGATCAACATTTAATATTTTATCAAATCACACATTATTCACATCAGAACATGTTAAAATCAGTGATATGCCAAAGTTAACTTAGTAGTAAATTCTTTTATTCTTTGAAGTAAACAAAAAAATCACCAATTTTACAATAGTTATTTTCTATCTGATGACTTTTTTTCACATGGGCACAGAAGTGCATACAAATATTTATAGAGTGTTTATTGTCATTCTAAGCACTACTCAAGGTGTATTACATTTTTTAATGAATCATCTCTCCTCCACAGGTTTCATCTTTTCATTAACATATTCCTTAGCCACCCAAATTGAGAGACTTCTTCTACTCCTACTCCATCCTGTTATACGATCTACTCTTAATTCTAGAGATATAAATTAGGCCAAGCCTAGGGACATCAGACTTGCAGTGCTAAAACTGAGACGGTCACAGAAAACAGATAATTAGCCAAACCAGCCATTCTTTTATATCATAATTGATGCAGAAATGGGCTAAAGATACAGACTGGGATAATAAGACTTCACTCCCAACTTTTGTTTGTCCCATCAAATTAGTATGCTTCTTTTTGAACTGATAAATAGCAGTAAGATCACTATTTGTTTAGAGATATTGATCACCATTATTATCAGCATAGAGTAAGACCAGATGTATACAGGTACAGCTATACTACTTAATTAAGATTTTGTACCCATTTAATATATATCCAGACACTAGCCCCACTGAAGTACTGAATGGAATACTTTATAATTACTTTGAATAGTACATGAAGTCTCACTCTGAGCCAAGCATTCAGTGAGAAACCTAATATCTAGCAATAATGACAGATAAGTAAGCCAAATTTTTTTCTTAAACAGGCCATCTTGCAAGTTTTTTGGGAATAAATTTCTAACCCATTCTAAGGAGGTAGACATCTATTCTTCCAATCTGGAAAAAAAAAAAGATATTTTCTAAGCAACTTAGTTTATACCTTTGAGTATGGTGCTAGCTTCTTTGCATCTTATTCAAATGCCAGCTCATTAATTACTATTTTCTTGATTCTCCAAGTCAAAATAATTTTATCCACCTGATCCTACATAATTGTGCCTACAGTATCTTCTAACAATAACATTATTATTTCAATAATAAGATTTGGGTTTTGTTTTACTTTTCTTCACAGGAACCAAGGATTTATACTTTGTATTTATCCCACTCCACCTAAAACAGAGTGTTGCAAACCACAGTTCTTCAATAAATATTTACCAAGTGTTTGTAGGAACAATATTAGGTATTGGTAAAGGTTCAGTTTTGGAACAAGGATCATAGAATCAATTCTAGTTAGTGTTACAAATGACTTTTAATTTAATTAAATATTTGCAGTTGATAACAAAGTCCTAAAGAGAATAAATGACTATACCATGGTCAAATAGCTGGTGTACTTATTGACCAAGGACTTAAGTTCATATTTTGTCTGTCAGTATTTGCATGTCTTATTGTAATTTTTTGTGTTTTTGAGACAGAGTCTCATTTTGTCGCCCTAAGTGCCATGTTGTCATAGCTCACAGCAACTTCAAACTCTTGGGCTTAAGTGATTCATTCTCTTGCCTCAGCCTCCCGAGGAGCTGGGACTATAGAAACCTGCCACAACACTAGCTATTTTTAGAGACAGGGTCTCACTGTTACTCAGGGTGGTCTCTAACCTGTGAGCTCAGGCAACCTGCCCACCTTGGCCTCCCAGAGTGCTAGGATAATGGGCATGAGCCACCAAGCCTGACCTTGTCTTATTGTATTATATGTACACATATTTTAGTATAGCTACTGACCTAGTCTATATTGTCCTGCTATAACAGAATACCACAGAGTGAGTAGTTTATAATGAACAGAAATATATTGGCTCATAGTTCTGTAGCCTGGGAAGTCCAAGATTGAGTGTCTGGCATCTATTAAGATGAGAACCTGCATCAGCCCATGGTGGAAGGTAGAAGAGCAAAAGAAAGAGAGAAAGGGGGGATTAAACTCACCACTTTATGCCAGCCTTAACCATACTTATGGGGATGAAGTCCTTAAAGGCCCAAAGTCAGTACATTTTAATATTGTTATAATGGCAGTTAATTCCAATATAAGTTTTGCAGGAGACAAACATTCAAACCATGGCAGCTACATATGCATTTTCTGATCTGATATATATTCTGCTTCCAGGATAATCAAATTTGTAAAAGTTATATAAGGTAATCAAAAAAGGAATACACTCCCAGATTAATATTTCTAAAGGAAATATCAATCTCAAAATTTTTTTAGAGATTCCATATGTTATCAAATATGTGTGATCTCACCCATTTTAACAGGTTGCCCAGTGTTAAGAAACAAATTTGTGTAGGCTAGAAGCATAGTTACAATTCTAATATTTTCAGCAGCCCTCTGGTGGTTACCTAAATATGGTCTTCTGACCAGCCCAGCAAAACTTCCGTCATAAATACTCAAGGACTGCAAGATGTCCTCAGTTGTAGATGGAACAATCACGTATCACTCAGTTGTAATAGCCTTTATTCTTAATATGGTAGGTTGGACAACAAATAACTAAATCCTCAACTCTCTTATATAATTTACTAACTAGCTAAGCAAATTGGAAAGGTTACTTCTTAAACTTTTGTTACTTTTAGATGTAAAATATGGGATGATAATCACATATTCTTGAGTTTCTTCATATGCACTGCTGTATTTTGTTTTTTCTGCCACCAAATATAATCTATGAATCTTCATGAACACCTGTGATGTTTATTCTCCACAAGTTTTCCATTACATACAATCTTGTTTTCCTTCTACTAGAATATAGTTCTTTATGCATACACATTTATGAACTCTTCATCTGTTATCTAGTACATGAGTCAAATATGAACAAAGCCAGACATTAAAGGAAAGATTTTATCAGTATTGTACTACTGCAATAGGGAGGAGTCTAATGTGAACTAAACTCAGATTCCATAGATAGAGAGGTGCTGTGTGTTTAAAAGAGAGCATGAGGACATAGGGAGGGAGTTCAGTTAGGGCTCACAAGAGTCTGCAAAGTGAAAAATTATAAAAAGTAGAAGGGGGAAGTGGCTCATGTAAAATTCATCTGGGTTTACTACCTGTTACTAAAGTCAGGTCTCAACTCACCCACAGAGTGTGGGAGGCAGGGACCGTATCTTCAGGTGTTGGTTGGTGCTAACAGTAAACTCTGAGGAAACATGTGAGTTTCCTCACACAGGCACTTTGAAGGGGGTTAGGTTCATTCTAGGGATGTGCCCTAGAGCTCTAAGAAACTATGTTAGTATTTTGCTCAAGTCTTTATAGACCAAGGTTGAAGTCTAGTTGAGAAAGGACTCAGAGGAGCCTGGCTAGAGTTTGGTCATTAAGAAATTTTTCTCACAGTTTTTCAACCTCAATGCTGTTGATATTTTGAGATGAAGAATTCTTTGTTTTGGTGTGGAAGGTCTGTGGAAGGTCTCTTCTACATTGCAGAAGGTTACTCGCGTCCTGGACTCTACCTAGACACTGACAGTAGCCTCTTCACATCTCCAGTTTAACAAAAAATGTAAATTGTCTAGAAGTTGAAAGAATGTCCATTTAGATCAAAATTGTTTCCCGTTGAACAACGGGAATTTAGCACGGAGCTGCTCATAATGCAAAGCCCCCCAGCTCAAAGTTGGGGAAGCCCTCTTGCAGCCCTGGAAGAACCTCAGATTTAGTGCAGCTCTAATTGGATTCATCTACTTCTTTACTCCCTAAAACTGTTCCCATCCTTTCATTTGTGATTTCTACTAGTGGCACAATCTAGGCAGAAACTTGAGATACATCTATGACTATATTTTTTACTTCTTATTGCTTATGTATACTAAAAAATTCCCAAAATAAAAAAAAAAAAAGAATGCTCTCAAATGAGTCTTCTTCCTAGCCTCTGCCCCTTCGTTCTTCAACAAATATTTATTGTAGGAAGGTTGTATTTAACATATATTATGTTTCAGTTTAGCCTATGCATAACTGTATATTAAATAAGCAGAATTATTAAGTAATGAGCTAAAACTAAGAATCAAGAATGAAATTTCCAAGGACTATAGAGATGTAAAATGTATAAATAAATCAACTAAGTTAAAAAAATTGCAATTCCCTCTCTTTGTCTCAGCTGAAATCTCTCTAGAATTCAGTACACAACTCATCACTAGAATTCAGTACACAACTCATCATAGTGAGTAACTGCACTAATATCACTTTAAGACTCCTAGACTAGGGTCATTGGTAAAAACACATGGGTCAGCTCCATTAATCTTATGACATACAGATTTGAGTATTTTGGTATTTGACAAAGAGGGTGACATTGCTCATGGTGACATCAAAATATATTACCTTCATGAAGTTTTAAAAATTGGCATAGATTAGTTATTGTCATTGTGCTTTAATAGGATATAATTAAAATTCATGAATCAACATAGGTGATTAATGTGTGTATATGATGTGTGCATATGTATGTGTGAAGGGGAGGGGGAGAGAGAGAGGTCATTATTTAAACAATATTGTCACAAATATAGTCACATTTTCATATTTTTTTCTTGAATGAAAGGTCTTAGTTTCTTTTGAACTCAACCACTTTGTTTATTTTTTTTCTAAATTAACATAAAACTAAAATAACTGTCCTTTGGAAATTAGAAATTAAAGCTCATCACAGATGGTGGCTGTCTCCTCTTATCCAGTCATCTGGCTCAGTTCAAACAAATCCCTATTTAATTTCTTTCTTCTAGAAAATTTCTAATCAAACGTTAAAAAATCAACCCTATCAAACATTCCCTCCCTTCATGCCAAAAATATCAGAAAATGAAAGTAGAAGAATTCATGACCTTGAAATGTGAGCAAAACATCATGCAATCACCACTGTAGGGCAGAGAACCTTCAGTTCCATAGAACAGGTGGCAAAACAATTACAGATGTGCAGCTGTTTTATGCCCTCAAATTCTCCGCGGAAAAGCTGGAGGTGATTGTTATGTAAAAAATGTGTTTTATCTTCACAGAATATATTCAATAAAACTGTGAGGTATGTAAATTTGCCAGCCAGAGGTAGAGGCATTTTGAAATTTGACTATAGTTTTGTTTTTATTAAGAAATTACACTTATTAGTGTAAATCATCTAAATTAGCATAATAGAAACATCTCTGCAATAAAAAGCTGCCATTCTATTACCATATAGCTTTATTTCTATGAGACTTTATTAGCAATGAATATCAAACAGGCCAGGAGATGTAATATATTGCCTAATGTGGTATTGTGGAATGGAAAACATACTCCATGAATATGCAAACTCTATATCCATACATAAAAAATAGCTTTATAAATATATGTCCAGTAACACCAACATGGTGGCTGTTATATTATTTTCTTAGCATGCCTCACATTGCATATACCTGTAAGTATAATATATTCAAAATGTATCTTTTTCTATTCAGGAAATAAAACAGTAAATGAAGAAATGTTCACTGAGGACTTAACCACAGACATGGCAACATAAAAGTGTCATGGAAACAAGAGTCAAAGGAAATGGGTGTCATAAAAGTTGTCACGGAAATGGGTGGTGGGGAGAATTGGAGAAAGGAAAAAAAGAGAGGCTGGAGAAGGGAGAACAAAAACTAAAAGAAGAAAGTGAAACATTTCTGGTTTATTTCCTCAAACCCTTAACCTAACACTTGAGGTTGGTATATGATACCCCTTACAAAGGTGAGATATGGGGGCTCAGATGAGCAGGGACTCTCTTGTAGTCACCCAGGGAGCTTGGGTTTGAATTTACTCATTGTGGTCATGAGTCCCTTGCCCATGTCATATGTCATGGTTTCTTGGAGAAGGAATGAGAAAGGGAAAGGGGAAGCTGGATAAACAGACTTTGTGGCCAGCACACTAAATTCCACCAAAGCCTCTCTGCTTCTATTTTCTGTATGAGAAATCTCCTCTCCTCCTGTCATACTTTTGTTGTCTCATCAGTATAACAAAACCAAACCACCCAGAAATGCACAAAATGCTTTAGTAAAGTTGAAATAGGATCCCTGTGTCTCTAGGACATGTTGAGTGAGCGAGCTTGGTGAGGAAAGACTGAAGGAAGAGAGTCCTGCCCCAGGTCCTAGAACATGGGTAATGGTTGGAAACAGCAGGGGAGTGGGAGGGGGTGAGTGGTGGTGGCGGTGGTGGGGCTCTCTGGTTCCTTGAACCCAGATGTTCCACTAAGCAGCACTCACTATAGGTTTCACTAGGATGGACTCTCCTCTTGAATAGAGAGTCTGGAATTAGCAGTGTGTGTGTATGTAGTAACCTAGAGAATATCTTGATTAAAGAAGGAGTGTTAATCCTATGGAAGTAACAGTCACCAAAAATCAAGTAGGTGATAAGGGAGAGTGGGGGATGGGTAAATTCAAACCTAGCAGGTATAATGTACACTGTGTGGTTATGGGCACATTTATTTGACTCAAACTGTACAAAAGCAATTTATCTAATTCATAATGTTTATATCCCTATAATATTCTGCAATGAGATTTTTTTTTAAAGAGAGAAAAAAACCCAAACCTTCTCCCCAGATATGTTATCAATAGTGAATGACTCCAAATGGTCTATTCCAATATTGTTGCCTCCCACCTACTTGATTTTTGATGACTGATACTTCTGTAGGTGCACATGAAAAGGGTTTTTTCTTTTAACCTTACAAGATCACCATTTCAAACTGTCAGATTATTGCTTTGACACAATTGGAGTTAATGAGCACATTGTATTATAAAAGACTTCCATATATATAACTAAAACAGGTCAGAGCCTCCTCACCTCCATGGAAGGCCTGTAAACCATGGTTGAAATTCTCTTGCTCCAACCTCAGTCTCCAAATTCTTATTCTCCTGTTCTAATGCTGCCATTCTCTGTCTCTCATTCACCTGCCATTCTGGCCATACCTTTTCCTTATTATAATATAGGAGTCACCATCACAGGCTCTAGGATTAAACTGGCTAGTCCAAATCTCAGCTTGAACACTAATAGTGTGACTTCAGTGCCCATTGATTCGTGGATGTCCCATTTCCTTCTACGAAAGTGAAAATAATCACAGGTCAGCAGGTAGAGCTGAAGATTGAGTGAGCTAGCAGAAGTTAGGCTTTACTCAGAGTTAGTCACAGTACTACTTGTTGTATGGGAGTTAAAATGGGCACAAGAACAGTCACAAAATATAGAATTTAAACTCAAATATTTCTTTCTCTTATTTCATGGGCTTTCTCTGAAGCCTCTCAACACAGTGCTCTCCTGGAAATAAAATCAAAGCCTTTCCTTGCATTGAATGATAAAGAGTTTTCAGTCTAATTACTCCATGCTGTTCTGTGTAGAATATTAGTGTTGATGAGAGGCTGCAAACTTCAATACTCTCTCCCACTGCATGGAAAGCTGTGTCTCCACCACTAGGTTAGTGGGTTTTGGAGTTCAGTAAAACACAAAAACTGACTCTGTGTGTGCCAACCCTACCCAAATTATCCTAAGGGAAGTTAGTAGGAATACTCATATTACCTTACTTGTGTTTTCTAAGCTCACTTACGATTTCTGGTTTTATTATGACTCTTTAGAATTTCACTTTTCAAATATTAATTATACTCATCTAATATGAAAGAAGATAGTGATGTGATTAAGATGTTGCTACTAGAACTGTACTTTGAGATCCACATTTTGGCTACTCCCCTCACTACTGTGAGATGTGGACAACATTATGGGCCCATAATTTCCTCATATTGGACTTTTAATGATATCTAAAATCTGAGGAATGTTGAAAGGATTAAATAAGATGGTGCAAAAAGGGGGGGGTGTTTAATACCATGTCTAGACCACATATGCACACATTTATACATATATATTATTTATTCAGTAGATGTTATTGTTATTATTGAATCCATATTCTAGTCACTGTGAGGGGGATAGAGAGCTGGATTCCAGAACACAAAGATCTACAATAAATCAAAAAGGGATGGGCTATGTGCGAGTTATATATGCACTGCTAAGAGTGTAAAGGATAAGATGAGGGAAAAGACATAGGTTTACAGAGCTCCTGAGATGTGCTTCGCACTGTACTTTACAATGCTCTAATTTCATACCTACTACCCCTTATAAAGTTTGTAATGTTATTGCTTTTGTGGAGGTGAGCACATTGAAGCCCTAAGAAATTCAAGTAAACTCCCTGAAGTTTTTGACGTGACACAGCCCAAATTCAAGTCAAAATTGTTTAGCAACAAAATTAATGCCTTTCTATTTTACCATATTTTCTTTGTTTATTCTTGCTAGAGGGGTTTGGGCAAAGTTTCACAGACCTACAGAAAAAAATGTGGCTTGAATGTGGTTATTAAATTTTTGAAAGGAAAATAACAGTGGGGGGGGTGGAGGCAAGATGGCAGACTGCAGCCAGCATTCTACAGAGGCTCCCATCAAGAAGGAGACTTAAAGGACAGAAGTTTAGCAAGGGAGCTGATGGTTTGGAGTGGAGCCAAGAGATATTGAAGAATGCACTTCAACCTTCCTGAGGCAAGCTGAGACCCCCAAAATACAATCAAATGATACAAAATTCATGACCAAGCAGATGGGAGTCACCTCCCCAACAAGAAGGGCTCACAGTTTACTCCATACAAACAAGCAAGCAGAGTTCAAACATCCTCCCACTCTAACTCATGGGAGAGAGCCCATAAAAACTGGACATCCTACCCTTGCTGGCATGTCACGGCACCCTCTTACCAGGCATAAAACTGTAAAATTGTATAAAACTGTATATACTCCCTACCTGCAACTCTGAACTCCCAGGATTCCCCCCACTCTCACCCAAGGTCTGGAGCTTTGTCACCCATGGAGTCCAGATTCTTGGGCATTTCCTTGAGAGGAGTGGAAAGGGAAAGGGCTGGTGCTGGTCTGTGCTGACTCTGTGGCACGGGAGCAAGGAGAGGATGGTTACCTGAGAGGAAGCCATATAGGAGCTGCAGTATCTTGAGTTGTAGAGTGGCAGGCCCAGCAGTGGGAAAGACTCACATCCCTGAGGCCATTCCAGATAGGCACGCCATGTCTCTCTGGGCAACCAGAGGTTCTAGGCAGCAGCCACTGACTTGGGAAGTTCTGTGAGTAAAGAGACCATAATAGCACCTAGCCCTCAGGGGAATATAGCTGAGACAAAAGCAGGGGATGGGCAGAGGCTGAAATTGACACCTGAATATAAAGTCTAATTGCTTGCTGCCCAGGGCTGAGTTTTTTATCAGCTCTAGGAGCATATGACCTGCAGAGGAATTTAGCCAGGACAGAAACAAATTCTGTGAAGTGGCTCTGTCATGTTCTGCTAGCAACATCAACTAGGCATGAGGCTGGAACTGAGTGAAGTTCCCCAGCCTAAATTAAACACCCAAGGCCCCAGATATCCTGGTAACTCAGATCTCCTGGTGACTCTGGCAGCCAGAAACCCCGGGACCAATTGCTCACTGGAGTGAACTGGGTCACAGCCCTATGGGATTACCAGTGACTGGGTGCAAGGTGGGGAAGGAGGCATCAACCTTCCCAGACTAATTCATTTGCTGGGTGGGTCCTTTTTCCTTCATGGAGCACTAGAGCAAGTCATATTTGAGCTGCCAGCAGACTTCTCCTTTCTAGTTGCCAGAGACTTTTTGAACTCTCCCACCTGAGACCAGTGCTGACTGGGACAACTGATTTGGACCCCTTGAACCAGGCAAATCACCCAAGGACTATCCAAGGTGGTCACCTGGGTGTATGGTTGAGGGAAGCTTTGATTTTCATTGACCAATTATTGTTTGTGGGGGGGACAGGGTGATTTAAATGCTGGTATTTCTCCACAGCAGAGACTTCAACCAAGAGTAACTGATTTACTAGGGTAGGACAGAGACCAGCTGAAAATAAGACAGAGCCACTTAGCTCCACCACACCAAGCAGGTCCCCAGTCATTCAGGAGTAACACCATACGGGTCCTTGACAAAGCTCAAAAGGAAAAGCCAAATGGGGTAAAATAATCACGGCACAGAATCAGTGGAAAAACTCTGGTCATATGAATAACCAGAGTAGATCAACCACCCTAACAAAGGATGTGGCAGATACAACTGAAGATCCCATTCATAAACAGATGGCTGAGATGTTAGAAATCAAATTCAGAATTTGGATTGCAAATAAGATTAATAGAATAGAGGCAAAGATAGAATTAGAAATTCAAGGAGCATTCCAAAAGTTCACTCAAGAATTCAATGAATTCAAAGACAAAACCACCAAAGATTTTGAAACAATGAGGCAAGAGATTACAGCCCTCAAAGATCTGAAAAATATGGTAGAATCCCTTGGTAGAATGCAGCAGTCAGAAGAAAGGATCTCAAACATTGAAGACAAAGCTTTTGAATATGCCCAAAGATCCAAAGAGGAACAGAATTGGAAAGCAAAAAAGGATCATTCTCTCAGAGAGCTCTGGGGTAATTTGAAGAAAGCTAATATCTGCCTTATAGGAATCCCTGAAGGCGACAAAGTTGCTTCAAAAAACACAAAGGCTCTTCTTCATGAAATTATGAAAGAAAACTTTCCAGATATGGCAAGAGATCCTGAAATTCAGATAGAAGACAGCTTCAGAACCCCAGCATGATTCAACCCGAATAAGACATCCCCCAGACACATCATAATTAACTTCACAAAAGTTAATATGAAAGAGAAAATTCTAAAAGATCCTAGATGTAAGAAAACCATAACCTAAAAGGAGAAGAATATTAGAATGACTGCAGATCTCTCTGCTGAAATCTTTCAGGCTAGAAGAGTGTCGGGAGCCAAATGACGCCAGATGGCCGCCCATCCCCACCGTCTGGAGTATGCTAACCTTTATCAGATAAGGAGCTGCTTTTCCCTTATCAGACATGGAGCTGTTCTTCC
>NW_003852781.1:0-1255 GCF_000181295.1 Otolemur garnettii
AATACTTTAAACATTCCATCTTCTCATATATTTGTTTACAATCACACATGGAAGTTAGTAGCAAAATTTATTTTATTTTCCAGTGAATGATTGAAGAATTTTAAACTGTGCATTCCTGGTGGACTTGGTGGATTTTAGGTAAAGAACTATTTCTTTTGAAGCCTTGTTAGTAACATAGTTTAGAATTCTTTCAAATAAAAGAATAAAAGATCTTTCCCAATAAAAGATCCCTATGAAGAGAACTATTGTGGATATCATTTAACTGGGCAAGTACTCAGTACACTGTTCTTATGTCACCGTTCATATCACTCTCGTAGTAAGATTTTTTGCACACTGTCCTTTTGACTGTTCAGTTGTATGATAAACAAAATCCCTTAGGGTAATCCATCTTCCTTTCAAGAAGAATCAGTATTTGGACATTTTACTTTATTGAATTTTTTAAATGGTAAAGATAGCACTGCTTTGTAACAAATCAATGATAAATGATAAAAATTTAATGAAAAAAGTCTGTCATTCCTCCCCTTATGCCAGAACCAAACCCACCCCTTACCAAGGTTCAATTTGACTTACACCCTAAGAAGCTTTTCATTTTTATAGCACTATTTTTTATAATAAGAATTCTTGTGAAATAGATATATTAGTCCCAAATAGGGCCAGGTACAGTGGCTGACACCTGTAATCTCACTTAGGGAGGTTGAAGTGGAGAATTACTTAAGTGTGGGAGTTTGAGATGACCAGCCTGGGACATACAGCAAGATCTAATCTCCACAAAAATATTTAAAAATCACCCAGGCATGGTGGCACACACCTGTAGTCCTAGCTACCTGGGAGGCAGAAGCAAGAAGCTCTCTTGAGCCCAGGAGTTTGAAGTTACAGCAAGCTATGATGACACTCTTGCACTCTAACCCGGGCTACAGGGCGAGACCATGTTTCTTAAAAGAAGGAAAAAGAGTTTCAAATCATAGGGACTTTTCATAAAATCTAGTAATCATGAAAACATTTGAGAACATTTTATTTTATATTTAGGCATAGAGAGGTGTTTATCAGTGGATCTGTTAGGAACTTTATAAAATTCAAGATCCCCCCCCCCAGTTCAAATTCCAGCCACCTCAGTGGAATAGCTAATATATCATGTGTAGCAAATCAGGTATACTCTGCTCCTGCTCTTTACTCTTATTGTTTTGGGTAGAAGTCTGTGACAGATGGCCAGCCTGCTTCCTTAGCCTGTGTTTCTGGAGACAATGATACTCTGCTT
>NW_003852781.1:2728-4709 GCF_000181295.1 Otolemur garnettii
CCATATACTGAGGGTGGCTGGTTCAAACCAGACCCTGGCCAAACTGCAAACAAAACAAAACAAAACAAAGAGGCAGGTGTTGTTGTGGGCTCCTCAGTTCCCAGGTACTCAGGAGGTTGAGGCAAGAGAATCGCCTAAGCCCAATAGGTGGAAGTTGCTGTGAGCTGTGACCCTATGGCATTCTACCAAGGGTAACATAGTCAGAATACCTCAAAAAAAAAAAAGGAGGACAGAAATATTCACTGCTTGCCTGATAGTTGGTAAGCACTTCTCTGGGCTATAGCAGGAAACAAAATAGACACAGACCCTTGCCCTCATGTGCTTTATATCTTAGTGGATTTATCGTATAAATCCTTTTGTGTGGGGACATTGTATGAACAAAGTTTATATCCATAAATTCTTTGAAAAAGATTGTCCAAAATCTAACTTTTGTTCTTAGATTGCTTTGAATGTACTTTCTTCCTTAGCTGTAGTGCAGCAAAATTAATGTTAATTCACATTATCTTTCTCAATCTGAAATTCCATTTACAATTTTCTTAATAATGTTTTCTTTTTTCTTTTCTTTTTTAACTTAATTTTTGCTGGAATAGTGAAGTGAGAGTAGGGGAAAGTAAAATAAAGAAAAACATTTAAGGCCAGAAACTTTGGAGTTTTTTTTGTTGTTGTTGTTTGTTTGTTTTTTAGAGACAGAATCTCACTTTATCATGCTTAGTAGAGTGCCGTGGTGTCACAGCTCACAGCAACCTCCAGCTCTTGGGCTTAGCCGATTCTCTTGCCTCAGCCTCCCAAGTATCTGGGATTACAGGCATTCACCACAACACCAGGCCATTTTTTGTTGCAGTTTGGCTGAGGCTGGGTTCGATCCCACTACCCTGGGTATATGGGGATGGCACCCTACCCACTGAGCCACAGGAGCCACCTGTTCTTTTTTTTTTTTTTCCTGTGAATAGGATTTCTTTATCCTGTTCTTTTATGAACCTTTAAAACCTGTTCTTTTATGGTATAAATGTCTTAACACCCAGTTTCATCTGTTAAAGACCAGTTGAAAACTTTCTGCTTTTTGTTGCTTTGTGAACTATAAAATCTCTTTTAGGAAGGAGATGCTTTTATGTATTATAGCTTTCCTGGTTATGTTTTGTCATTTTAGGGGCTTAACAGTAATGTTTGAAATAATGAAAACATATGGTCACACAAAAAACAGTGGTGGCAGGATTTATTTAGAATTGTTTTCAGAATCTTTGACAATATGAAATTGCCAGAACAGCAGACTGAGGTAAGAAAAGACAAAATTTTCATTTAGCAGAGTCAAGTTAAAAGGTTTTTGGCATCTTCCATGATACATTTTCATATTCCAAGTAATCACATTGAACAGAGAAGAATTCTTAAAAAATTTTAACACATGAGAATATAATAACATATATTCATAAGTGAGAACGCTATTTGGATATAAACTGAGTTAATGAATTGATGGTTTTTGTCTTGGTGCTTTTGTGAATTGATGTTGTTTGTTTTCAGTACTGTTGTGAAAGGTCAATTTCTTTTCCTCATTTGATTTTTGTCATGCCTATAAAATGCCAGCAACCTTTTTTAGTATCACAAAGTGATTTTTTTTCTGCCTCGAGTAAAGAATACAAAGCAAAATTTAAGTTTATTTTATTTATCTTAAAGTATTTACCTACAACCCTGGTAAACACTTTAAGATAGATAAAATAAACTTAAATAGCAACTTCAAATTTTCCTGTTTTCATCCCTCTATCGCATTTATTAAATGCCAACGTCCAGGATTATCTTTTAAATGATTGCAAGTAATAAAGAAATTCTATTGATTTTCTGTAGCCCTTTTTAACTTTTTACTGTTCTCAAATAACTATACTTCACGAAAGGCAGTTTTCAATCTGTGTTAACTCCACTGAGATAGATTCTTACCTTTTATTTCCATCTCATTGTCATGTTCTATAAGGCCAACTATTGTTCATGCAGA
>NW_003852781.1:4843-6874 GCF_000181295.1 Otolemur garnettii
AGCCTGGGCCTACCAAACAAGGACAACTGCAACCAAAAAATAGCCTGGCATTGTGGCGGCTGCCTGTAGTCCAAGCTACTCAGGAGGCTGAGGCAAGAGACTTGCTTAAGCAAAGGGTTTGAGGTTGCTGTGAGCTGTGATGTTGTGGCTCTCTACCCAGGACAACAGCTTGAGATTCTGTCTCAAAAAAAAAAAACCCAAAATATTCTAATGACATTATACATAGGTGGTTATGGAATAATGAAGAAAAATAGTTAATAGTTTTCAAGTTGAGGTGAATGTAATGTTCTCAAAGGAAGTGGTCTGAAAGGAAAACAGACAGTCTGACATTTGAATTATGCATGCATATTTCTTTTGAATTCTACTAGTTGATGAATGGTATGACCTTCATTTAATAATTTTTTCCCCCAGAAAGCTGAATGGATGACAATAACTTGCAACCAGGCACTGTATGTAGTCTGTGATGTATTCACCCGATATTTAGAAGCACTCAGGGGTGTACTTTTAGATGATACTTTTGCCCAACTCTGCTGGTGTGTGCAGCCAGGTAAGTCAATACCAGATATTGATACAAAATGTTTAATGTGATCATTGTAATTTATAAATGAATTGTTCTTTTCCTTCCTGGGCAAGGAACAGTTAGCACAATCTGGTACAAATGAGTTAGAGAACGTTATTCTGAATGGTGAAAAATTTAACCTAGAAATCTAGGATAAAACATGTAACTGCACACTAGATATCCTCACAACCACAATCCCACATGCACAAGATTTTAAATATCTTTCCATCTATGTCTGCATAATGAGCAATTTTAATAATGACTAGTGATTAAAGTTTGATAGCGACTGGTGATTTCTCATAACAGATGTACTTTTAGGCATGTCTCAGTGTTACATGGATTCAGATTTATTACAACTCAAACTCCTATAAACCATAATAAATATGGGAATTAAATTCATTGCAAATTAAAATCTTCTGTCTGATTATTCAAAATTGGGGTCACAATGAAATGATTCCACTGTCTTTTTTTTAAGCTTGTCATTATTATTATTTTTTTATTAGATCATATTTGTGCACATTAATTCTATCATGGGATAAAGGCAGTGGGCGGGCAGAGGCAGGGATTGACACCTGAGTGTAAACTCTAATTGCTGCCCAGGGTTGAGTTAATCTTCAGCGCTAGCAGCCTCTGACTTGCAGAGGAATCTAGCTGTGGCAGAAGGCGAGGGGCTGGAATTAAGAGAATGTTCACAGCCTAATTTAAACACGTAAGCCCCCCCACCCCGTCTGACGCAGATTTCCAGGAGATTTTGGCAGTCGTAAATCCTGGGAGCAGTTGCCTATTGGAGTGAACAGGGTCACAGACCTGGGGGATTATGAGTGACTGGGTGCAAGATGGGGAAGGAGGTATTAACCTTTCTAGACTAACCCATCTGCTGGGTGTGTCCCTTTGCCCTCAGGGAGCACTGGAACAAGTTATATCTGAGGTGCGAGCAGGCCCCCCTTATTTAGCTACTGGAAACATTTGAACTTATCCACCTGAAATGGGTGCTGTCTAGGACAACTGATCTGGACCCCTTAAACCAAGCAGACCACCCAGGGTCTATCCAAAGGAGCACCCTGGGTGTTGGGTTGAGGGAAGGTTTGATTTTCCTCCCCAATTGTTGTTTATAGGGGGCAGGGCTATTTAACTGCTGATATTTCTCCACAGCTGAGCCTTCAACCAAGAGAAACTGAATCACTAGGGTAGGACAGAGACCAGCTGAAAATAAGACAGAGCCACTTAGCCCCACCACACCAAGCAGGTCCCCAGTCTCTCAGGCTGTAACACCATATGGGTCCTTGACAAACCTCAAGAGAAAAGCCAAATGGAGTAAAATAATCATGGGGCGGAATCAGCAGAAAAGCTCTGGTAATATGAATAACCAGAGTAGATCAACTCCCCCAAGAAAGGATGTGGCAGACCAAACTGAAGATACCCTATATAAACAGATAGCTGAGATGTCAGAAATTGAATTCAGAATTTGGATC
>NW_003852781.1:7038-9501 GCF_000181295.1 Otolemur garnettii
GGAAAAATATGGTAGAATATCTTGGTAACAGACTGCAAGAGGCAGAAGAAAGGATCTCAGACATAGAAGACAAAGCTTCTGAATATGTCCAAATATCCAAGGAGAATCAGAAATGGAAAGCAAGAACTAATCATTCTCTCAGAGAGCTCTGGAATAATTAGAAGAAAACTAATATTTACCTCATAGGAATCCTTGAAGGTGACAAAGTTGCTTCGCAAAACACAGAGGCTCTTCCTTATGAAATTATGAAAGAGAACTTCCCAGATATGTCAAGAGATTCTGAAATTCAGATAGCAGACAGTTTCAGAACCCCAGCACAACTCAAACCGAACAAGACTTCCCCCAGGCACATCATGATTAACTTCACTAAAGTTAATATGAAAGAGAAAATTTTAAAAGCAACTAGACGTAAGAGAACCATAACATACAAGGGGAAGAATATTAGAATGACTGCAGATACCTCTACTGAAACCTTTCAGGATAGAAGAGGATGGTCATTGATTTTTAATCTCCTAAAACAAAATACCTTTCAACCCAGGATCCTGTATCCAGCTAAACTGAGTTTCATTTATGATGGAGAAATTAAATACTTTAATGACATTCACATGTTGAAGAAATTTGCCATAACTAAACCAGCTCTCCAGGATATTCTCAGACCTATCCTCCATAATGACCTGGGCAATCCTCCACCACAAAATTAAACTAACTCAGAAACTATTGATCAAACTCCAACTTCTACAGTGGTGAGACTTCCAACTTCTACTAGAGTGAACTGAGTCCACACTTGGCTCCTACTGCTAGTTAGATGTAGGAACTCCACAGTTACTTAAGTTATGTCTGTTTGAAGCAATAAATTCCAACTCCCTGAGCTCCCATGGCTCTCACCCTCCCCAGTTCCTCCAGTTACCCCTAGTCCTACCATCCATGTGTCATGATAGATGGAAAGATTTTGAAGATGATGAAGAGATGTAAACAAAAGAGTGTCTAAGCAATCTCTTTGACCTCCAAATCTTGGCTGAGAATAATACTAACACACACCTATTATGTAGCATTTTCTAATAATCACTGGTCAGTGTCATCATTCTTCAGGATGCAGGGATGAAATAAACTCTGATCACCAAACTGTATATTAGAATACTTCTCATCAAAACGTGTCTAACCCATAATTATATGGTTACTTTATTCTAAGTCAAATTAAAATTCTTTTAAGAACCCTGATTTTTTCCCCCTTGAACAATCAGGATTCAGTTGATTTGGATACTTACTTTTTTACTTGACTTTGTAGGGATTGTTAGTTCTTTTCTTTCTTTCACTGATGTCTTTTTGCCAGCTATTTCATTATAGATAACTGATAGATACTCTTCAGGAAGGTCTTTACTGTCATTAATACCTCTATTCATCTTAATGTACTGTTCCTTTGTCATTTTATTTTTAACCTAGATATAAAAAACCATCATAATTCCTAGAAATTAATATAAAAGTTTCACTTTCATTTTAAAAACTGAATACTCATATAAGATTTAATAATTACTTTGAAGATAGAAAGTATGAAATGTTCAACAAAACAAATATAAAATTGAAAAAAAAACATAGAAAATGAAGGGAATATAGAAAGACTCATTCTAGCGTGAAGTAATTCAACTTTCTCTGAAGTGGACAAGAGTAATTTATGATAAGGAAGGGAGAAGACTAGATAACGCAATCATTTGGTTTTGCCCAAGTTTCAAAGCTTTTGCAGTCTCTTTAAAATAGCTATGAAAATTACTGGAAACATAAAAGTATCAAAAACATTCAAATCTTAGTTCAGAGAACATAAACAACATGTGTTGCTATTGAATTAAAAAGTAATTTAATAATGGATACCAGAATAACAATAGCTAAAATTTACTTTATACAAGAAACAATATCTTGGACTGAGTCATTGTGGCAACTAAATTTTCTTTAATAATCTGAACAAATTGTTTTAAGAATACCCTGAACAACAGTGTCACACTTTGTACCTTGATGAAGCTGTGGAATACAAGTTTGAAGTCTATAAGATAGCAGCCCTGTCACCAAACTTGGAAACTAGCATGGCCAAAAAGTTTACTGTATCTCCAGAAACCCAGAAAGATAAAACTCAGAAATCTTAAGATATCTATGAAAAGATATTTATTTAATTAAATATATTCCTACCACCCAGGCATGATGGTTCATGCCTATAATCTTACCACTCTAGGAGGCCAAGGCAATGGGATTGCTTGAGCTCTGGAGTTAGAGACCAGCCTCATCAAGAGTGAGACCCCAATTCTACTAAAAATAGAAAAACCAGCTGGGAATGGTGGTGTGCACTTATTTCCAAATACTTGGGAGGTTGATGCATGAGGATTGCTTGAACGGAGGAGTCTGAGGTTGCTATGAGCTAGGCTGAGGCCACGGAACTCTAGCCCAGGCAAGAGAAGTGAGGCTCCGTCTAAATAAAAT